>NC_140480.1:19085623-19330623 GCF_051167445.1 Perissodus microlepis
AACGTTGGCTCGTGTTTTCTGTGACTGCCTGTTATTTGTTGTGTATTGTTAATGAACAGAGCGTTTCTGGGCCGATGGTTTAGTCCAAAATGAACTGATGAACTTGTTTCAGTCAAACATTATACTGGGAGCATAAAACTGCTTTTCAAAATGAAAGCACTAACCTGTGGAGTACCTGTCACTGGTTTAAAAATCCTCGATGTTTGACACATATACCCTATAATTACTTTACATGAGCAATGCACTCTGGGTAAATGATGTAAACTGATGGCACTTCAGAGCAGTCTTTATCAACTGCCACTTAACAGGTTACACAAAGTATAAAACATGGCACAGTGTGCTACTTTTGGCTTTGATTTCAAGCTGAAAGGACTCAGGGGAAGTGACACTGGTCTCTTTCTTATTAGAAAGGATTGTGGAAGAAGACAATACCCACAACACTTACTGTGGTGTTCTTGGTACTAATCACCTAAAAGAGCAGACAAATTGCAGATAGAGTCCAAACACCCTTGAATAGTCTGAGAAACATGAAAAATAAGAAATGCTTTCCTGCTGGGTGGTAAACCAATCACAGCCGCAGTTCCTGTTCCTGAAAGCAAACTGGTACTCATCACGACCCTGATCACAGAGGCAGCAATAACTGCAGAGGTTTAGCCAAGTTCAATCAGCTGGTGTATAAAGTATAAGGTGATCATAAAATGATGACCACTCTTCCTCTCAGCAGGGCAGCAGTGGCTGCACTGACATTCTCGCCTTGCTTTAATGTCAGATATGTTTTCCAGCTCAGTTTGAACCATCTGTTCAATTACCCAGACTGCAATGCAACTAAAATAACAATGGCGGCTTGTTATTATTATATCAGGTCTTAATGTTAGTATAACAGGCTGTGCACACATTCAGTCAAGGTGCCTTTTAAATGTGAGTTCATGTGGGAGGCTGTTCGACTATTGCTGCTCCACATTTAAAACACATGATGTCCTGTCTAATGGACAACTCTCCAAGAGGACTGTTCAGTGTCATAGAACAATGAAACCATCATTTTCATTTCATTCAGAGATCGTTCATCACTACAGGAATGTGGGTAATAAACATGGCATGTTAAGCCTATTTTTAAAAGAAGGGATTATTTGGAAAAGGAGCTCCGAATTTTTGACATTGAAAAGTTGAGAAAGAATTGAGAAAACTGAGATCACATGGTTTCAATTTCAAACATTAAACCAATTTTACAAAATCCAGGTTGGATCAGCAAAATCACAGCACAGATATCTGTTTGTACATTTATTCATTTTTCCTATTCTTTTTCATTTCCCGACTTTTTGTTACTGTTTAACCTGACAGCAACCATAAAACTCATTATTGTAGGCGATTAAGACACCAGCCTGGATTGATGGGTAAGCTAGTAGGAGAAAAATAATGAAACAGTAGCCCCTTGTGCTCAAAATTTCACCATTGTAATCAACAATGTTTTACATTCCACAACGAACATGAAGTGCAAACAGATGTGCTAAGAGGACTGCAGACTAAATGATTTACTGCAACTCTGTAAGGATGCTACTCTTTGTTGCTACTCTGCTTTTAACTGAGATCTGATTTTGCCTTCAGCCTCTTAGAGTAAACGTGTGCAGTGAAAATCTTTATCAAGTCATTCAACACGAAACAAAAACTGTAGAAAGAGCTGGAAAGGAGAGGTGTGTAATGTCATTATGCCAAAACGATCCATGTGAGTTTAGAAAACAGTTCATTGACAGAAAAGGTTAAAGTCAAAACTGAGAACCCATCCCACAGAGAGAGCACTGAGCCAGCGACACACACACACACACACACACTCGAGCAGAGAACATCAGGGTTCAGTTCTGCTTCCTCTCTGCTGTTTATACCTTGCTCCTGAAGAGAGGCTTAGCTCCGGGCCCACAGTACTCGTTGTATATGAGCTTGAACAGGAAAAGGTGGAAGAGAGTTATGAGCGAGGCCACGCTGAACCAGAAGAGGAAGGGCAGGCCTGGGTACCTGTTGGCCATGTGTTCCTCGTGAGCGAGGATGGCCTTGAGGTGCAGAGTGTGGCGGAGGTCCTGCAGATGGCGCAAATCTGTGGAGATGTAGAGCAGCGGCGTGATGGGCTGCGTCACCATGACGGGGAAGGTGTGGCCTTTGATCTCTGAGGTTAACTCCACGGGCTCGTTGAGGCAGCCGGCCTCACAGGCATACAGCTTCACCGGCTTTTCCTGCTGCTTTACCGACACGTGGAGAAAAGGCTTTCCGTCCATATCCAACAGCACCGCCAAGTTGATGAGGTCCTGGTTGTAGTGAATGCCTCTCAATGCGTAGCTGTTGTGCAGCACGTCTGGGTCGGTCTGGAACTGAAGATGGTTCTCTGTGAACTGAAGGCCACCAAAGCTGAGCACCATGCCCTGCATGACTCCATGGGCCCCAGCAGCTACCAACACCTTGCAGCCTCTTTTGTGCAAAGTCAGAGTCCACAGCGTGACCAGCTGCAGGATCTGAGCAGTGCTGCTTACTCTCTCAGGCCACAGGTTTTCTGCATGCATGGTAGCATGGCCGCTGAAGCAGTGGTCAGCGTAGTTGAGACTGGATTCGAGACTGGCGCGCTCCTCGCCATTTAGCCTTTGGTCCAGAAGTGGAGCCGCGGAGGAGGACAAGATGTAGTAGAGGGTGGTGTTCACAGTGCGGCTCGATGGCGTGTGGGAGTCGATTATCTTCCTCATTTCAATACCTAAATGGAAACAAAAAGCAGAGTTATAGCTTCACATGACTCCCTGGGCCCCTTCTGAATAACACAGCAGGTGAAAGTAGCTATTGAAAATACATTTAACTGTACACAGAGAGACACTATTGGCTGACAGGAAGCTTTAATAAATTAAAGACAGGGTCACTCACATCCTATTCCAGTGGTAGCTGCTGATTCAGTTCATTTGTTAGTCTTGCTACTTCTGTGTTATTTTTGGTATTTTTGTAGATTCGACTAAAGAAATGGGAACAAATGTTGTGTTTTTGTGACTGCTAATAAAAAACTACAGACACTAAACTGGGTCTTTGCCAAGTCTGTTATAGGCAGACACAATAGTTACTAACTTAAAAAAAAAAAAAGCTTCACCTTTGGACGACTTGCAAATCACTGCACTGTTTTTATTTAGCTTTAAAGGAGGTTTGCTTACTCTCACGCTTGCATTATGCCTGTACAGTGACACCATCTGTGATCGTTTTTGGTGCAGCCAGCTACTGCTACTCCTCACCTGAAATGAAGAGCTCCCTCCAGGCTTCCTGGTGGTGTTTGACCAGGTCATCCTCACTGGTCCTCAGCAACTCTTCCAGCTCCTTTTTGGCTCCGTCTTTGAGGGCGCTGAAGGTCTCCTCCAGCATTGAGGACTCGATGGACTCTGAGGTCCACACCACACTCACAATGTTGTCTACATGCTCTGACTTAGCCAAAACATGGATCCTGCTGCTTAGCTTTTTGGTGACCACCACGACTAGAACCATCCTATTTTTTTCCACCGGCACCCTGCCAGAGGAGAGGACCACCTCTCTGTCCTCCAGTTTCTCCACACTGGTGGAGAACTTGATACCGAAAGAGGGATTTCCAGACGATAAGTCCAGGTTAAGCGCCCTATCGGAGGGATTGTTGATATGGATTCGCTGCAGAAATACGTTAGGTCTGCTTCTGTGAGCAATAAACTCCTCTCTAATAGTGACACAGTCTCGGGTTGACTGCAGGGTGGCTGGTGAGGCGCAGCGGACAGACAGGACCGATCCCTTCCGGAACCACAGCATGTTAGCCTCAGCCTCGGCCAGCGCCCCATCCAGGCTGACGGTGACTCTGGGAGAGTACTCAGTCTGGTGTACCGGAGCCGAGCCGGGCTGTGAGGATGAGGCTACCCAAAGTTTGTTAGACTCAATATCAATCAGAATATGGCCGTTTCCAGTTACAAAAGGCGTGTCTAGCCGTTCCTGAGGTGTGCTGTATATGCCTTCTCCTCGGTCTACCAGAGACCTCCACCTGTAGATCTCAGTCAAGAGACACTGGCCGGCCGCCCCTCCGGGCATGGCCGAGCCACCGAACAACCTCCATCTTCGCTCGGCTCCCAGGTACCAATAGAAAATGAGGAAGAGCAACAGTCCTATAAGGAGTCTTCTCGCCCAGCTGCTCGATAACAAGCCTGGTAGCCCCTTCAGTCGTTGCTGTAGCCACATTTTACGATCAAAACCCGGCTGTGAGTCTGCTAAGGACAGCACCCAGAGGGCTCGGGGTGAACACGCGAGGATGTCTCACATGGAATTTCGCTCGTACTTTCTCCAGGAACGAAAGCTGACAAACAGGATTCAGGCTAAATGAGCTCGTTAGCTAGCACTGTGGACAAAAGCTGCACAAAATGTGCGGACGCTTCTCGCATTGTAAGCTTCTCTCGTATCCTCAGAAGTGAGACATCAAGATCTCCGTTTGACTTCAACTAGAAAAAAAACGAATAAATAATTAAAACAATTCTCTCCAGAAACAACTTTGCCATAGGCTGACACTTCTGGTTTGTCAAAAATGTCGTAAAGCAAATCGGCAAAAAAAAAAAAAAACGATCGGCAAACATAACAACCGGAACTGTCGCAAAAACCAGTAACTTTACGACAAACAGCGCTGGACAGGAAAACCCTGCGGAACTGATCATTCAACATCTCCGGCCAGAGCAAAGTGGAGTTACTGGTGCTTTATGCTTGCTGCTGTTTGGGTACAACATGAATAACGACAGCTGCAGTCAGAGGAGAGGAGATCAGCGTTTACTTTCCATAACAGCGACTGTCTGTCTGAACTGACAGAGAGAACATGTGAGGTGGTCTGCAGTAAACTCGACTAAGGAACATGAGAGTCTTCATTTTTATAAATATCATGAAATTATGATATTTCATACCTCAGCAATAATCATTTTCCCAAAAAATAAAATGAAAATAGGGGAGATGGACTAGGCTGATGAACAGTATGTTTGAAATAGAAATTAAACTGATGGAATAATTCATATTGGTCTGTTGTCATGTTTAGAAAAAAAAGTTGACTTTTTGGACAAAAATGTCATCTGTGTGTGTGTGTGAGAGAGAGACAAAATGTGTTGAACCATAAAAAGAAGGTTATTTTTGATTAAATCGGTGCTTTTGTAACAACAGAGGGCAGTGAGGATGGGGGAGTTGGAGGCTGTGTGCTTCGTTGGCTGTGATTCGTTTCATTTGTGTTTGTTTAATCCAAACAAAGAAAATCAAAGTCAGACTTACACACACTCTACCTTAGCGTGAGACGGTCGTACCTGAGCAAGGATCCCCAAGTCACACAGCAGCCAGTGTGGGTAAAATGAGGATGTCTCTGACTCACGTTGCGACCCCAAAGCAATTTCAGAAAAGCAGGCTCTCACTTTGCTCTCCTCCAGAGAGTGGAGGAGGCCTGGGTTTAACCTGATCCATGTGAAACAGCTGTTTGTGGGGGGATATCCCACCCCCGCTCAACCCCAGGGACCCCGAGTGACTGGAAGTTATTGCTTGCCTGACTTTCACCAACTGGAAATATCCCCCCGACTGTAACCCCATGGCCACAACCTCGAACTCCTCCCAGACCGTCAATAAAGTCATTACAGTGAGGCCGGCTGTCGCTTCAGCCACTGAAACACCAGGGGATGGCTTTGATCTGACCAATGAGCCTAATTTACTGATGAGTGAAGCGCGCAGAGTTTTTGAAATCAACCAAGACAGCTTTGCAGACTCTCCAGAAATACACAAGTCCTTACCAGCTGCTCCATAACTCAGTATGGTTGGTCCCCTCACCACATTCAGCTGTTTTTCCACTTAAAACATCGCACTGTCAGATATTTTTTGATAAACTGCCATTTTTACCCCCCAGTACAGAAGACTGAGCCTTTAGATCTGATCCAGCACACCCGAGGAGAGCAGCGCACAAATGATTGTGAAGAAGTGAAGGACATTTGATGTCAGGTCTTAGCTAATCGTGAGTTATTGTGTCTGATGGTGAAAAGCACAAAGGCACTGTGGAAAAAGTAAAGCTGTGTAAGTTCTCTAAAACTGTTTTGTGAACACTTTTCTAAGATTATTATGCTTTGAAATGTGACACATCTAATGTGATCATCAAAGACTTTTTAATTAACATTTTATTACTATGCTTTGAAACAATGTCAGATTTTCATATAACATTTATTTGTATGTTGTAATGTTTTTCTTACACCGTGTGTAATTTTTATAGAAACCTTATTCATTGTATCAATGTGTAATCATGTATCTTTGATAAATAAAATATTTCATCTTTTATTTGTTTACTTTGTGGTTATTAAATAAAGATTAGTCACATATTGCACTGATAAACACAGATGGCAGATGGAAAAAGCAAGCACAGTGTTGTGCTGCTAAACTTTGAGGTTCTAAGTCACCAACGTTCAAATAAGAAAAGATCAAGAGGAGACGAGCAGCCCTGAGTCTGCATGTAAAACATGAAAACTCCAAAGCAGCCAACCCAGGTGGCCTTGCATGGAATGGGAAGGAACAGACTCAACACACGTTATCAGGGAGTTTTTGTTCGGCTCCAGCCTTGAGCCCACAGCTGGCGCCGAAGGGGTAGCCGGATTATGATGGTAACATCTTAGATCTATTTCCAGGGGCGAGAATGTTGTATGTTAGATTTTGTTTTAAATCAGATGATTATGGGGTAAATTGCAGTACTGAAGGCAGAACATACATATAATGCTGAGTGCAGAAAGAGATGGTTTCACTTCACAGGTGTGCCTGTCAGGGTTCATTTGTTGCCTTCTTAATGGGGTTGGGACCATCAGTTGTGTTGTGCAGCAGTCAGGTTGGTACACAGCTGACAGCCCTATTTGACAACTGTTAGAATTCATATTATGGCAAGAACCAATCAGCTAAGTAAAGAATAGAATAGAATAGAATAGCCTTTATTGTCATTGTACAAGGTACAACGAAATTGGAGTGCCACTCCCTTGGTGCAAAATGCAATAATAAATATAAATATAAAATATAAAAAGTACAATAAAACAACCGAAGTACTCAAACAATAATAAGTACGATATATACAGAATAGCAACATTCATATAATGATAGTATGAATAGCAGCATAATATAGTGACAGTGGCAAGTATGGTATAGTTAAGCAGGTTCAATTGTTTTGTGCTTATTTACTACGGTGATAGCTCTGGGAAAGAAGCTATCCCTGAATCTGTTTGTCCTGGTTTTATGTGACCTGTACCGTCGGCCTGACGGTAATAGTTCAAACAGTTGATTATTGGGGTGAGAGAGAAACAACAGTCCATCATTACTTTAAGAACTGAAGGTCAGTCAGTCTGGAAAACTTTGATTGTGTCCCCGAGTGCAGTCGCAAGAACCAAACGCTATGATGAAACTGTCTCACATGAGGACGCCCCAGGAAAGGAAGACCCAGAGTCACCTCTGCTGCTGAGTACATATTCACCCGAGTCACCAGCCTCAGAAATCACAAGTTAACAGCAGCTCAGATTAGAGCCCAGATACATGCCACACAGAGCTCCAGTAGCAGACACATCTCTACATGTTCAGAGGAGACTGTGTGAATCAGGACTTTATGGTCAAATAGCTGCTAAGAAACCACGACTAAGGAAAAGCAATTCAATTCAATTCAATTCAATTCAATTTTATTTATATAGCGCCAAATCACAACAAAAGTCGCCTCAAGGCGCTTCATAGATACAGAGAAAAACCCAACAATCATATGACCCCCTATGAGCAAGCACTTTGGCGACAGTGGGAAGGAAAAACTCCCTTTTAACAGGAAGAAACCTCCGGCAGAACCAGGCTCAGGGAGGGGCGGCCATCTGCTGCGACCGGTTGGGGTGAGAGAAGGAAGACAGGATAAAAGACATGCTGTGGAAGAGAGACAGAGGTTAATAACAGATATGATTCAATGCAGAGAGGTCTATTAATACATAGTGAGTGAGAAAGGTGACTGGAAAGGAAAAACTCAATGCATCTTGGGAATCCCCCGGCAGCCTACGTCTATTGCAGCATAACTAAGGGAGGATTCAGGGTCACCTGGTCCAGCCCTAACTATATGCTTTAGCAAAAAGGAAAGTTTTAAGCCTAATCTTAAAAGTAGAGATAGTTTCTGTCTCCCGAATCCAAACTGGAAGCTGGTTCCACAGAAGAGGGGCCTGAAAACTGAAGGCTCTGCCTCCCATTCTACTTTTAAATACTCTAGGAACAACAAGTAGGCCTGCAGAGCGAGAGCGAAGTGCTCTAATAGGGTGATATGGTACTACAAGGTCATTAAGATAAGATGGGGCCTGATTATTTAAGACCTTGTATGTGAGGAGCAGGATTTTGAATTCAATTCTGGATTTAACAGGAAGCCAATGAAGGGAAGCCAAAACAGGAGAAATATGCTCTCTCCTTCTAGTCCCTGTCAGTACTCTTGCTGCAGCATTTTGGATTAGCTGAAGGCTTTTCAGGGAGTTTTTTGGACATCCTAATAATAATGAATTACAGTAGTCCAGCCTGGAAGTAATAAATGCATGAACTAGTTTTTCAGCGTCACTCTGAGACAGGATATTTCTAATTTTAGAGATGTTGCGCAAATGGAAGAAAGCAGTCTTACATATTTGTTTAATATGTGCGTTGAAGGACATGTCCTGGTCAAAAATGACTCCAAGGTTCCTCACAGCGTTACTGGAGGCCAAGGTAATGCCATCCAGAGTATGAATCTGGTTAGATACCATATTTCTAAGATTTTCAGGGCCGAGTACAATAACCTCAGTTTTATCTGAATTAAGAAGCAGAAAGTTAGCGGCCATCCAGGTCTTTATGTCTTTAAGACATTCCTGCAGTTTAACTAATTGGTGTGTGTTATCTGGCTTCATGGACAGATAGAGCTGGGTGTCATCTGCATAGCAGTGAAAATGTATGCTATGTCTTCTAATGATGCTGCCTAAGGGAAGCATGTATAATGTAAACAGAATTGGTCCTAGCACTGAACCCTGTGGAACTCCATAATTGACCTCAGTGTGTGAAGAGGACTCTCCATTTACATGCACAAATTGGAGTCTATTAGATAGATATGATACAAACCACTGCAGCACAGTACCTGTAATACCTACAGCATGTTCTAATCGCTCTAATAGGATATTATGGTCGACAGTATCGAACGCTGCACTGAGGTCTAGCAGGACAAGCACAGAGATGAGTCCACTGTCAGAGGCCATAAGAAGATCATTTGTAACCTTCACTAAAGCTGTTTCTGTGCTGTGATGAGCTCTGAAACCTGACTGAAACTCTTCAAATAAGCCATTCCTCTGCAGATGATCTGTTAGCTGTTTGACAACTACTCTTTCAAGGATTTTTGATATGAAAGGAAGGTTGGAGATTGGCCTATAATTAGCTAAGACTGCTGGGTCTAGAGATGGCTTTTTGAGTAAAGGTTTAACCACAGCCAGCTTGAAGGCCTGTGGTACATAGCCGATTATTAGAGATAGGTTGATCATATTTAAGATCGAAGAATTAATCAATGGCAGGACTTCTTTGAGCAGTTTTGTAGGAATGGGGTCTAAAAGACACGTTGATGGTTTGGAGGAAGTAATTATTGAAGTTAACTCAGAAAGATCAATTGGAGAAAAAGAGTCTAACTTAACATCAATGGTACTAAGAGTAGCTGTAGATAATATTACATCTGTGGGATGATTACTGGTAATTTTTTCTCTAATGATAAAAATTTTATTTGTGAAGAAGTTCATGAAGTCATTACTAGTTAACGTTAAAGGGATGGTTGGCTCAACAGAGCTCTGACTCTTTGTCAGCCTGGCTACAGTGCTGAAGAGAAACCTGGGGTTGTTCTTATTTTCTTCAATCAGTGATGAATAGTAAGATGTTCTGGCTTTGCGGAGGGCTTTCTTATAAAGCAGCAAACTATTTCTCCAGGCTAAATGATAATCCTCTAAATTTGTGACACGCCATTTCCTCTCCAGATTACGAGTCATCTGCTTTAGGGTATGTGTTTGAGAATTATACCACGGAGTCAGGTACTTCTGATTAGAGACCTTAGTTTTCACTGGAGCTACAGTATCCAGAGTCGTACGTAGTGAGGAGGTGAAATTATTAACAAGATAATCGACCTCTGTTGGGGTAGCGTTCAGATAGCTGCTCTGCTCTGTGTTGGTACAGGGCATTGAAGATGATAACAGTGGGTGGATTATATTCTTAAACTTAGTTACAGCGCTTTCAGAAAGACATCTACTTTGATAAAATCTACTCTCCACTGCTGTGTAATCAATTATTGTAAATGTAAATGTTATCAGGAAATGATCAGACAGGAGAGGGTTTTCAGGAAACACTGTTAAATGTTCAGTTTCTATGCCATATGTTAAAACAAGATCTAGAGTGTGATTAAAGTGGTGGGTGGGTTCTTTTACATTTTGAGAGAAGCCAATTGAGTCTAATAACAGACTAAATGCCATGTTGAGGCTGTCATTTTTAGCATCTACATGGATGTTAAAATCACCCACAATAATTATTTTATTTGAGCTCAGAACTAAATTAGATATAAAGTCTGAGAAATCAGACAGAAACTCTGTGTAAGGCCCAGGTGGACGATAGATGATAACAAGTAAGACTGGTTTCTGAGTTTCACAGCTGGGGTGGACAATGTTAAGCATCAGGCTTTCAAATGAATTAAAAGTCTGTCTTGGTCTTTCATTAATTAATAGGCTGGTGTGAAAAATTGCTGCCACACCGCCCCCTCGGCCTGTGCTTCGAGGTTTCTGGTAGTTAGAATGACTCGGGGGTGTTGATTCATTTAAACTAACATAATCATCCTGCTGCAACCAGGTTTCTGTAAGGCAGAGTAAATCAATTTGTTGATCAATTATTAAGTCATGTACTAACAGAGACTTGGAGGAGAGAGACCTAATATTTAATAATCCACATTTCACTGTTTTACTCTTTGGTTCAGATGTGGATACTGTATTGTTCTTTCTTTTTGATTGTTTATGTTTAAGTTGTTTGTTGCTGGTTTTTAGTTTGTTTTTTGTCTTTTTGGAAGCTGACACAGTCTCTATGGAGATGGGTTTTTGGGGGGGTAGCAGGAGGAGAGAAGCTGCAGAGAGGCGTGTAAGACTGCAACTCTGCTTCCTGGTCCCAACTCTGGATAGTCATATTTTGGGGGGTTTAATAAATTTGTCCATATTTCTAGAAATGAGAGCTGCTCCATCCAAAGTGGGATGGATGCCGTCTCTCCTAACAAGACCAGGTTTCCTCCAGAAGGTTTGCCAATTATCTATGAAGCCCACATCGTGGCAACAACAAGCAGAAGAGCAACAAGCAGAAGAGATTTGTTTGGGCCAAGAAACACAAGGAATGGACATTAGACCAGTGGGAATCTGTGCTTTGGTCTGATGGGTCCAAATCTGAGATGTTTGGTTCCACCCGTGACGCAGAAAAGATTAACTGATAGTGTCTACATGCATGGTTCCCACCGTGAAGCATGGAGAAGGAGGTGTGATGGTGTGGGGGTTGCTTTGCGGGGACACTGTTGGAGATTTATTCAAAATTGAAGCCACACTGAACCATCATGGCTACCACAGCATCCTGCAGCAACATGCCATCCCATCATTGATTTTTCAACAGCACAATGACCCCAAACACACCTCCAGGCTGTGTCACGGCTGTTTGACCAACAAGGAGAGTGATGGAGTGCTGTTGGAAAACCATTTCAGGTGATGACCTCACGAAGCTCATCGAGAGAATGCCAAGAATGTGCAAAGCAGTAATTAAAACAAAGGGCAGCTATTTCGAACCATCTGAGATATAAAACATGAAGGAAGGATTAATGAGGGATTAATCTCCATCTCATATGTTTCCTCCATCAGGTTAGGGATAGGAATTAATAAGGATTCAACATCACTTATCAATTCAATTTCCTGTTGATTATCTTAGCACTTCTCACTGGGTTCTCGTTGGCTGCACTTTGAGAGTGGCCACCATTGTTAAACAGCATACCAAAGACATTACATTCATGCAGATGAATTGCATGTTCTGGGTCAAATGTTTGTACATGTTGGAGGCTACTTAAAAACGTCATCAGTACTGTTTTTTACGGTGGCCCCTAGAGACAAAGCACGTACAAACTCCAAAACACATGCAAATTCCAAAACACAACGGAAGTGCTCCAGGACGCTAGGGGCAGTGTTGAGCTTTTGTTACCTAGTAACTACACAAGCCAGGAAGTACCAATGACCGGATTTGGGGTCTGCAGCCTTAAAGGCCGCATTTTAAGGCCGATTACGTCACAGCGACATGGCGAAGGCTGTCCCAATTCAAAGGCTGCTCGAAATGCGGCCCTCAAATGCGTCCTTAATTTCCCTGAATTTTAAGGATGGGTCGGTGTAGCCTTCATGGCCCAACATATCCCAGACTTCATAGCGGCGGAAGCGGAGCGGATGAAGAGTAAACTTTCAGAAGTAAGTACTGAATATGATGTCACTTATTTATGCGCAAATGTTTTTATAATGAAGAACATTAAAACATTACTGTTGGCCACATGTTGGGAAAGTTATGTGACATTAGCGATGTTTGTACTAACTTGGTTTTAAAGCCTTTACTTCAAAATATACGCTGTTCAATAGTTGACTTTAATCTTACAGAGAATGTGATGATTTTATGGATAATTAAAGTCAGTCATATATCCACAAACACAACAAGCTGATAGTCAGTGATGCTGCTCGATTTGCAGTCCTGAATATCATGGCACAAGCAGGATTCACTGCACTGTTAATGTTAGCTATGTTATATTGCTGCCTCTGTTTGGTGATGTCGAGCCAAACGGACTTTAACGTGTGTTTGAACGAGCTGACGGTTCACTCCTTAAGCTGAAAGAAAGATGCTTTAATCACAGGGGTCACACATGTGTCCAATGTACCATCTGGGAACTCTTCTTGTTTAGCACTCGTAATAACACAAACACTAAATCCTCCTTCTCTTGTGCTGTTTTGTAGCAGTGTATACACCTGAGACTGTCACCTGTCTGTCTGTCCTGCACTCTCTCTCTTTTTCTTTCTCTGCTTGTGTAATAAAAGTATGAACATTCATTTATAAGTCACACTTGTGTTTGAATCCTGCAGCTTATCACACATTTGATTTCCATGTGTGACAACTGCAAGTGTCCAGAGTGAGGACAGACTGAGGGACCCACTGCTGCACATCATCTGTGAGGCTTTGCACCCCTGATGATCCACCAGGACAAACTCAGCAGTGTGTGAGGAAGAGGAGGAGGAAGAGCCAGCAGCAGCTGACAGATGCAGAGAATAGACAGACTGTTCCCTGTTTGTGAAGGACTGCTAGGAAAGTTTAAAATAACTAATTGTCTGTCCTGAATCAGTCTTATTAGGTAATGTTCAAATAATTTTATCATTCCAGTGTTTTCAGTGTGGGAGAAAGTACTCAGGGCCTTCAAGTTACACACTATGAAAGGCAGCAACACGTTTAATATTCAGAAACCTAAAGTATGTATCAGCAGCAGAATGGACCTAAAAATAAATGTTTGTTTCAGTTCTATGAAGCTTTGAGTATTTTGGATTAGTAGTACTGCTGTGTTTGTTGCATCATATTGCTGTAATTGTTTATATGCTTTATATATTCTGAGGTAAGTTGATCTATAGTGTTACATCATATTTTATAAAGATGTTATGTGTTTGTATACTTTCTGCCCAGTTTGACCCATTTAGCAGAAGTCAGCCTGTTTAAGGCTCCGATATCTATTCTGTATGACTTAAAGCAGTTATGACATGGTCTGATTTTCTCACTCAATAAAGGAATATTTAATATATCAGTCTACTCTTCATTTTATCAGACACAGTTTTCACAGCTTGTACATTTTCTTTTTATAAATATATGTAAGCAATGAGCCAAATTTAGTAATGCCAACATACTGAAGGAACAACATTTGTCTCTTATACAGGGAGTGCAGAATTATTAGGCAAATGAATATTTTGTCCGCATCATCCTCTTCATGCATGTTGTCTTACTCCAAGCTGCATAGGCTCGAAAGCCTACTACCAATTAAGCATATTAGGTGATGTGCATCGCTGTAATGAGAAGGGGTGTGGTCTAATGACATCAACACCCTATATCAGGTGTGCATAATTATTAGGCAACGTCCTTTCCTTTGGCAAAATGGGTCAAAAGAAGGAAAAGTCAAAAATAGTGAGATATCTTGCAGAGGGATGCAGCAGTCTCAAAATTGCAAAGCTTCTGAAGCGTGATCATTGAACAATCAAGCGTTTCATTCAAAATAGTCAACAGGGTCGTAAGAAGCGTGTGGAAAAACCAAGGCGCAAAATAACTGCCCATGAACTGAGAAAAGTCAAGCGTGCAGCTGCCAAGATGCCACTTGCCACCAGTTTGGCCATATTTCAGAGCTGCAACATCACTGGAGTGCCCAAAAGCACAAGGTGTGCAATACTCAGAGACATGGCCAAGGTAAGAAAGGCTGAAAGACGACCACCACTGAACAAGACACACAAGCTGAAACGTCAAGACTGGGCCAAGAAATATCTCAAGACTGATTTTTCTAAGGTTTTATGGACTGATGAAATGAGAGTGAGTCTTGATGGGCCAGATGGATGGGCCCGTGGCTGGATTGGTAAAGGGCAGAGAGCTCCAGTCCGACTCAGACGCCAGCAAGGTGGAGGTGGAGTACTGGTTTGGGCTGGTATCATCAAAGATGAGCTTGTGGGGCCTTTTCGGGTTGAGGATGGAGTCAAGCTCAACTCCCAGTCCTACTGCCAGTTTCTGGAAGACACCTTCTTCAAGCAGTGGTACAGGAAGAAGTCTGCATCCTTCAAGAAAAACATGATTTTCATGCAGGACAATGCTCCATCACATGCGTCCAAGTACTCCACAGCGTGGCTGGCAAGAAAGGGTATAAAAGAAGAAAAACTAATGACATGGCCACCTTGTTCACCTGATCTGAACCCCATTGAGAACCTGTGGTCCATCATCAAATGTGAGATTTACAGGGAGGGAAAACAGTACACATCTCTGAACAGTGTCTGGGAGGCTGTGGTTGCTGCTGCACGCAATGTTGATGGTGAACAGATCAAAACACTGACAGAATCCATGGATGGCAGGCTTTTGAGTGTCCTTGCAAAGAAAGGTGGCTATATTGGTCGCTGATTTGTTTTTGTTTTCTTTTTGAATGTCAGAAATGTATATTTGTGAATGTGGAGATGTTATATTGGTTTCACTGGTAAAAATAAATAATTGAAATGGGTATATATTTGTTTTTGGTTAAGTTGCCTAATAATTATGCACAGTAATAGTCACCTGCACACACAGATATCCCCCTAAAATAGCTAAAACTAAAAACAAACTAAAAACTACTTCCAAAAACATTCAGCTTTGATATTAATGAGTTTTTTTGGTTCATTGAGAACATGGTTGTTGTTCAATAATAAAATTATTCCTCAAAAATACAACTTGCCTAATAATTCTGCACTCCCTGTATATGATACACCTATATATGCACTGTCAAAGATAGTTGTCTTTGAGTGAAGATTTAAGGTGATAAGACATATAAATAACTGCAACTTGAATCTGTACTGAGGCTCAGTATTTGACACAGAGTTCATGTTCAGTGCTGTAATAGCTAATAATGATTAATATAATAACTATAATATTGGCCATATTATATTTACATTACCAAAGTGATATGACTTTAGTCTCATGAACAACATTAGCTAATTGTTATTTACTAACTAATCTTAAATGACCGTTCAGTACAGAAATGAAGCCCAAAAATCATGTTTTACTGTCCTGTGGTCTCAGCCTCAGATACTTATCAAATCACACAAAGCTCTTGTAGAAACAAACAAACAAACAAACGAACAAAATATGTTCTCCTTCATTTCTGTCAAACCAAGTTGTATGACACGTTTCCAGCGGTTAGTATCATGGTTGCTAGGCAACCTGGGAAGCGCGATGGAGACTAGACCGTCCCATACAGACAAACTTGCCGTTTATTTTGCAAATCAAGCTCAACACTGCCCCTAGCGTCCTGGAGCACTTCCGTTGTGTTTTGGAATTTGCATGTGTTTTGGAGTCAGCAAGTGTTTTGGAGTTTGCAAGTGTTTTGGAGTTTGTAGTGCTTTGTCTCTAGGGGCCACCGTAGTTTTTTCTACCTCTAATAACCTCTAGCTGGACTTTAATGAATGCAATAACACTTTTTAACGTCAGTTAAATTAACCACTATCTAACAAAGAACTCGTATACCAGTATTCGCAAATATATCGGATGTCAATACCACATTAGATATACCTCTGTCTAAACTCTTCATTTGGGTTCTAATGTTAGGTTTATGATTACTTTGGATAATGTGATTGGCACTGATGTTTAACATTTCCTTTCTTTCTTTTCATGGTCAAGTTATAGTGAGAGCTTTAATTTAGCAAACTGAGTTTACCCATAGTCTTTGTAAGAAACTTATATACAACCACCGGTTCAGGCTACGTGCAGATACTCATGTCTGCGGAACAGCAGGATCCCCATGTGCACAGTTCTCTCCTGCCCACTGTGGAAGTAGGCGTTTGCTTGCGATTTTAACAAGTGGGCTACTATGTTATAAAAGAGCCTGGATGGCAAATCTTTACACAGATGCCAAACTGCTGTTTTACTACTGTTATTCTTCTACTTTAACTGCTGTATAGACAAATACACGGTTTGTGTGCACACACTGAGAAACTGCGAGGAGGAGAGAGAAAAGGCAAAGTAGGGAAAAACAAGGCGAGTTAGAGAAGGCTGAGCTGGCAGATCCAACACAGCCGTAGTTGACGTTCGCTAACGGGACCAGTCCGGTTCAAAAACAGGGACGTTAACCTGGCAAAAATGAGACTTTCATCTTTGCTGTTATTTTCAGGTATTGTTGTCTGCGCGCTTTCCGCTCTGGTAAACTCCGAAGTAGAGGGAATTCCTGAAGGTAAGTCTGGAATGCTGGCAGAGATAACGCTGTGTCCGCACCCTACGGTGTTGGTGGTGCAGTTTGTAGCAAATGTGTAACGAGACTAGTTGGGCCAGTTAAGCTCGACACAAGGAGACTTAGTTCATTTGATAACTGGCTGAAAAAAGCTGTGCTGCAACCACGCGTGTCACAGAAATGTGTGAGAAAGAGTTGAAGCCGAACTACAGACAAAACAAGACGGTAGCGACAAATTATCTGACTGCATCTTTATGAAAAACCCGGATCCTTGGATCAGTGTTAGTCTGTTAGAAAAACCGAGATTTCCCCACTTTGTCTCGTAGTGCTTGATGCAGGTCGAAAAGTTGTTTTTCAGTTTTCCAAAATAAAAATCACCGTTAATAAAACATGAACGGAGTTTATTAACGTTTCGTCAGCGCTTTCCAATTCAAAGCAAACTGTAGTCGCTCCGGGCTGAGGAGGGCTGCCATGCCGCTGACGTGGACGATGCTCCTCTGAACTGCTGATCATTGCCTCTAACACATTCACGTTAGCCTGTGGGAAGCCTATATTATCAATAGTTGCAGGGGATGCGGACTTGATTCTGTGATACACCCACAAAGAATAAAAATATAAGTTTAGAGACTTTTTTTCAAGCTTAATTCATAGCGACATTAACCCTGAGCAGTTCACTGTTACATCATAACCATCTTAAAGCCTTTATCACAGCCTGTGCAAGAAACGTATTTGCTCCTCTGTAGAAATGTAACTACATGTCGACATAATCGCACAAGTATAGATCTGCATTAAAGCTCTGTGTTTAAGTGCAAATATGTGAGCATCAAAATGCCATCATATTACTAATACAGCGCCTCTTCTTTCTGCTAGGTTATTGTACACTATAGTTCACAGTCATACATGCGTTACATAAATACTCTTTATGGTGGTACTGTAAAGTTTTGTCACGCTTAAGTCATTCTGAATTCCTCTGTCATGCTCTGGTTTCCAGACAAACTTCTAGTTGTGACTGTTGCGACCAAAGAGACTGATGGCTACAGGCGTTTCCTGAGGACAGCGAAACACTTTAACTATACTGTCAAGGTAAGAACTTCTGGGGCAAAGTTTTCGAAAAAGTTTATTTCATGCTCTGTAGACGTGAGGGCTCACAGTCTCTTTAAAACAAGTCCCTGCTGTGTGCTTTAAGGAGTTTTATCTAAACACAAAAATTGGTCCTTTTCAGTGGATTTCAGTCATACTAATATGTGTTGATAATATAAAGCAGAAAATAAGGAAAGACATAACCTTAATGGCTGTATTATTAAAGGATGATACATTAAAATCTTTAAACTAAAAGATGAGGTGTATGTTTTTAAGGTTCTGGGCCGAGATCAGAAATGGAAGGGAGGTGACTACATGTCAGCCCCAGGAGGAGGCCAGAAAGTACGACTTCTTAAAGAAGGTCTGAAGGAGATGAAGGATGATGACCAAATAATCCTTTTTATTGACAGGTAGAGTGTCTATCTGGATACCTATGCCACTATAATACTGTGTTAGTTATTCAGCCACTGGTTCAATTTCATTTCATGTTACATGAATCTGCCTTGTTCTGCCTTTTGTCAGCACACGAAATATAGTAATGTGTAGTTTGTAATTTTACAGCTTGATGACAAATTAAGGAAGAACTGTATTAGTAGGTGAGAAACATACTCTGTTTGGAAGCTTTTCAGCACTGTGGTGCTCTGCAGGCTGCAGTTAACATCCAGTCATTCTGTGTGGCATTGTGTGTGTAAACTCTAAGCAGGTTGATTCTGATGTATCAAAACGATAAGAAGAAAAGAGCTCAATGACTGTGACATGACGGTTCACTTTGTGTTTCAGTAGGAACAGTGACTAGAAACACATCTGCATTTAGACATATTGGAAGAACATCAGTCCACATGGTTAGAACAACAGCAAACATTTGATGAGCGTGATATTCGGCATTGATACGTAAGGAAAACATAGAAGCACTAAATATTAGTGCATGATGTAATCAGGCTGTAAGTATGAATAGTCAACAGTTAAAGTGATTGATATTGAACAGCTGCACTGCATTAAACTCTCTTTGTAAAGATGAATGCACATTTGTGACTTCATCATTTGAATAGTTGTGTACAACATGAGTATAGAAGTAAAATTAACAGTAACAGTATTTTGTCTAAGTCCGCCATTGTAGAAATCCATTTCACCGAAACAATAACGTGGCGTACGGTGTGACGTCAAAAAAGGCACACACCTTTGACGCTGCGTTTTCTCCGTTTTCCTCGTTCACACATAAACGCAAAAATGGAGTTTTCGAAAAATTTCCACCCTGGCAGTAGTTTTTAAAAATCTCCGTTTTCAGTGATCGAAAACGCCGTTTACGTGTGGACGAAAGGTGCAAACGCATAGAAAAATCTGTGTTTTCAAAAATACCCGTGTACGTGTGGATGTAGCCTCAGTGTAGGGAAAAAAAAAATCACACTTACAATTATTTCTATTGTGCGCTGCAGTAGATGTGTTTTAGCAGACCTGCAGCTCTTTGTGGTTTTACAGAACTGAATTCAGCCAGATGTAAGCAGATGTTTCACGAGCTATCTTGGCTGATTGTCTCCCTCTACACTGACAGCACAATGTTTATGCTGGACAGTCTGAAGCTGCTGTGAAGGTGGACTTCAGTGAATGAATCTAAGCATCATCACATAAAGTTCATATTATGTAACTCGACACTGACCATGAACACCACAGCTGCTGTGCACCCGTCCAGTACAGTGCTTTACTTAGAATCCATTGTATGACTCTAAGCTAACCTGTTTATCCTGCACTAAAGAGCAGATTCAGTAACACAAAGGTCAAAGGCTACACCTCAGTTTGTCTTGCAGGAAGCCTAAAAATTAAGAAAAAAAAACAAAAGGTCACATATACAGAAGCCAGTATCTGATGTAAAAATGAGGACTTACATGTAAACCTAAAATTTCCAGTATATTAAATACCACTGAGCAGTCTTTACCTTTAAATATAACCTCTCTTCTTTCTCTTCTCTTCCACATTTTATACCAAACTAGGCCAACTGACTCAACATGTCCAGTTCAAAATAATGCAAATATCGAGCACAGGTGTATAAGAATTGCCTCGGTATAAATTTAATAGCCACTTATTTAAAATACATTAGCAGTTCTTAACTGTTTCTGCTGTTTCTCTAGTCTTTTAAGGTAGCGTGCTTTGAATTGAGTAACAAGCTCCACTTATAGCAGTTTATTTGCTGCGTTACGATGTTATGAGTCAGTATACTAAATTCAGAAGATATTACTGTTTCAGTGTTTATGCATATTTAATATAAACAACATGTTTTTGAAGCACATTTGATGCACTTTAGCTGTACATGGCAGCTAAAGGAAAAGTCCTGACATTTTGTAAAGTTGTAAAATTCTTTATGGTGAAGCATGTAATTATAGTGAAATCAAGAAAGTGTGTGTTGTTTTTGTTGCAGTTCCTTTTCTGGTAGTAAACATACTCACAGGCAAATTAACTCTGGCTGGTATCATATAATAACAACGCCTTCATTTGTTTTAACTGTGTCACTGGCTTCACACAGTGCTGAGCTGCACTGTGTACTAACGTTTTCTGTTTTCACTCCCTTCATGACTTAGCTACGATGTGGTTTTCGCCTCGGGTCCCAAAGAGCTGCTCAAGAAGTTCCAGCAGACCAAGCACAGGGTTGTGTTCTCCTCTGAGACCCTCATCTGGCCAGACAGACATCTGGAGGACAAATATCCCCATGTCAGGGAGGGCAACAGGTTCCTGGGCTCAGGGGGTATGTTTATCAGTCTTGTTGTTTCTTGTACTGCTGAGAAAAGCAATATTGCTGTGTAATTTCTGTCTGTTTGTTTTTACCTAACATGAAGTATTTATTCTGAGAAAAAACAATATTTTTATGTCATATTTTTTTATTAGAGACACCTGCGTCACAGTGCAGCCATGTGTGGAGGGTCACGTATTTTAGGATGCAGGACACAGCACACAAAGGATTTTTCAAAAAGGGAGCTCGTTAATAGCTAATCCAAAGTGAATCATTGTTCAAGGGAAAAATCCAAAACACAAGAAATTAGAAAACAACAAAACACAGAAAAGTTACAAAGAACAGTGCATACAATGCCAGAGTGGACAAAGCAACTACAGTTCATACTGTACAGTACTGCTGTATGTAGCCACACTGAGGGCTGATGAAATACTGGAGGCCAGCTCGGCAATGAGATAAATCGAAACATAATAAACGCAGGTGAAAACAATCAGGGCAGTCACACAGCAGGGACAGGAGACATCACAGAACAGACTTCACAGTAAAACAGGCACATTTATAGCATCCTGAATACCAACTCCCACTACCTCTCACTACAGAACAAGGAAACACAAAAAGACCAACGCACAGACACAGAATTGAGACAGTTTCAACAGATTTTGTAATATGTGTTCATATGGGATGGGAATCTATTGGAATTTAGCAATTCCAATTCCATTGTTGATGTCACTTGTCCATTCAGTTCCTTACCAATTATCTTATTGATTCTCTACATAATAGCTCTCTAACCTCGAGTACTAGAAGTTAAACTCAGCAGAAAGCATTTATTAATGAAAATCAACCCAGAGACTGAAGTAGCTCACTAACATACGTAAACAGATCCAAATCCAAATGCAGTGCAGCACTGCACTTAATGTTGTTTTAGTACTTTATTAATCAGTACTTTCTTAACGTTGTTTCAGCATTTGCATACTTAGTCAACTGGTGCCATGTAAGCAATTATAAAAATGTAAATTATAAAAAATAAAAAATTTTCAGATGGTATTAAATGTTAAGCTGTTGCTGTATCTCTCACATCCAGCAGGAAAACCTGGAAGGTAAATGAACTGGTTCCTATGTAGTGCTTTTCTACTCAACCTCAGCACTCAAAGCTCTTTATGCAACATGCGTCATTCACCCAATCATAGAAACACTACTCCCCACTTGTGTAAACAAGCAGGTTAAAAGGGTCACTCACCTTCTGGGCTTAAGAAGTACCAGAAAAAAAAAATCCTTAAAATGTGAGGCTCACAGGTTGCTGATAGATGAGATAGGGCAGATGGTTTTATAGCAGGTCGTTAGTCAGCACTGCACTGGTGACATAAACCTGGTAGAGCTCGAAACAGACGCCTTAACTTTCCCTCACTGTGTCTACATGAAGGTCATGAACAAATGTATACTTCTAATATATGTGATCATTTCCTGTCTCATTTCTCTTGTCTCCTCACAGGTTTCATTGGCTATCTTCCCAACATCAAAGAGCTCGTTGCTAATTGGACAGGAGACGACGGTGACAGTGATCAGCTGTTTTTCACCAAGATTTACACTGATCAATCAAAAAGAGTAAGACTTGTTCCACTGCTGTAACTTTATGAAATTCCACTATTTTTTCATGAATGCCTCTACAGCACTGTAATTACATGAAGTGATGTTTATAACATCTCCTGCTAACTGAAATTCAGCACTTTCTGTCCACATGGTTCAAATTACAGGTCTTTTAGCTCATTGGACATTTTCCTGGTTCGTGTTAGGCTTTTTGATGGTAATGATGAACAATACACAAAACAATAGTGCTGAAAATACATCGTTTTCATGTTGAATGCAGCATAATTCAGGGCAGTAATATTCTGATGTTAGCTATCATGTGAAAGCAGGTAAATATACGCTGCTCGGTGTTAAATGTCAACACTTCACCGAGTTCTTTTGATTCCTCAGAGGCATCCGATGGAAGACAACACACTGCTCAGTAGACAATTTAGCACTTTATTTCTCTTTCACATTACTTCTAGAAGGGAGATGCGTCCTGCATGACACATTGCCGTGGATCTCCAAATGGTGGTGTGCCCCTAACGGTTTTATTACAGAAGCTCTCTATCTCTACTCTAAACAACAGTGTCTCAGTAACTTTCCACTAGAGATGGTCCCCTCTTATCTACATTTTCCCAGGCAAGCGTGAGTGAGTCTGCAGCTTTCTACTCCCCAAGGACACATGGTCTTATGCCTTTATTTTCAGGGCTGTGTCCACTTAATACTACACTATATAACTTTATAACACTTATTAATAAAAAAGCATAGCATTATTGAGGCACTGAAAAATTATTTATTCCCAACATCGGCCTGAAGAAGCAGCCACAGTTTGTTTGTTCCTGTAGAAGTTTTCATCTTATTGGATACATGTAACATAATAGATCAAAAGAATATATTTCTATGTTTCAGAAATCTATAAATATCACCCTGGACAACAAATGCAGACTCTTTCAGAACCTTCATGGAGCACTTGGTGAGTGCATTAAATTTTGTTTTCTTTGACCAGCAGGCCAAGCTTGTTGATAACACATGTAACACTGCCCAGCATCTTCTCCTGCTCTTGTTTACTATGCACATTATAACGAAAAATGATAAACAACAGACAATAAATCAGAAAAATCAGAAATCAGAGACACTTTACTTATCCCAAAGGGGCATTTAAGATACAACAGAGCAGCATGACATTGAAGATAAGGACAGGGCATAAACAGGCAATAAGAATGAGAGCGTTGGGTTCATGTCGAAGTGATGGAAACAAGTCTGAAAATCACAAAAATGAGGAAAAGGAAAAGAATACAAAATAAACTGAGTAGATGGCGAAAAGCAACAACGAAAAGAGCATTGAAGTTAGAAAACAGTAACAGAGTAACAACTTTAACAACCTTTTAAGGAACTTATTGAATTGTAGCATTTTCACTTTGACCTACGGATACATAGATGAGGTGATATTTTTGGATAATAACTTAAAATTCATACACTGATGATGAAGTGGTGATTGTTTTAATACCCCAAAGGTGAAGGGTATAATTATGGTTTGCCAAAGTAATTTTTGTGGCATTATTTCCTTTGCTGAAATGAACAATCATTGGCTACCTTAGCAAGGTGCATAAAAAACAAAACGATGTCAGCAGATGTGGTATGGTGACTAAACTATACACTTCATTTAGATGTTACATTTATTTCCTCTGTTGACAGGTCTGTAGTCACATTGTAAAGTCTCAAGGGGAGTGCTCCATTTACTTTTAATGCATCACCAAAATGTACAAAGATCATTGTAAGAATGAGAGAGTTAAAGTGTCTTTACAGGAATAACAATCATACTGTTTACAGAACAGTTGTCTAGTTGGTGGCAGGTAGTTTTTTGTGTGTAACTGAACAAGTCTAGTAGGGAACACATGTCACAAGGTTTGGCAGGCAAGGCAATATAAGGAAGTCCCTCTCTGGTATTGTGTGGGATCAATTCAAGTTTATTTATACAGCACCAAATAACAACAACAGTCGCTCTCAAGGCGCTTTATAGTGTAAGGTAGAGGCTACAATAATACATACAGAGAAAAAACCCAATAATAATATGACCCACTATGAGCAAGCACTGGTCCAGCCCTAACTATATGCTTTAGCAAAAAGGAAAGTTTGAAGCCTAATCTTAAAAGTAGAGATAGTGTCTGTATCCTGAATCCAAACTGGGAGCTAGTTCCACAGAAGAGAGGCCTGAAAACTGAAGGCTCTGCCTCCCATTCTACTTTTAAATACTCTAGGAACAACAAGTAAGCCTGCAGTGTGAGAACGAAGTGCTCTAATAGGGTGATGTGGTACTACAAGGTCATTAAGATAAGATGGGGCCTGATTATTTAAGACCTTGTATGTGAGGAGCAGGATTTTGAATTCTGGATTTAACAGGAAGCCAATGAAGGGAAGCCAATACAGGAGAAATCTGCTCTCTCTTTCTAATCCCTGTCAGTACTCTTGCTGCAGCATTTTGGATTAACTGAAGGCTTTTCAGGGAGTTTTTAGGACTTCCTGATAATAATGAATTACAGTAGTCCAGCCTGGAAGTAATAAATGCATGAACTAGTTTTTCAGTGTCACTCTGAGACAGGATTTTTGCTAATAGCTAAGTGTTAAGGTATGGAGTCTGTTTCTTTCACTGTTTGCAGAAAGCTCAGGTATATGATGTCTATAGCTGGATATCTATATTTTACTTGGTTCAAGCAGATTGTAATGTTGGTCTGGTGAGGAAGGAGCGGCTCGTAGGTCCCGCGGGCATTTGGCATGGAGGTTAGCCGGACAAGTCTGAGCCTAGGCAGTTAGACAGAGCAACGGACCTTTATTTGGCATTAACAGATTAAGATCATACAAGCCAAGTCTCCACGGCTCTACGCTATCCGTACATACATGTGCCGGGGGTTAGGTAGTCGCCTGCACCAGCCCATTACAATGGGAAGGTCTCTCTAAAACACATGAGCGGAGAGCAGCATGCTCGACTGTAATGGCTGCACTCACACTAGGAGACTCTCCAACTACTACAATAATGAGAAGACACCCCTAGCGGTGCTATGCCATAATAATGGTTGTTACAAGATGTAGGCCTTGAAAAGCTCACACTGGAGCTCCAGTGGTTGCAATGCTCCTATATTGGTCCCCACGTCTACTTCTGTGACTCCAGTTCTTGCATATTTTCATTGTCGAGGAGTGGTTCTTATTGCTTTTTTGCTCAACTGTAGAGGACAATCGGCAGTACCTTCATCGTTTCTTTGTAGATGAGGGTGCATCCCACCATTCTAGGATAAGTATGGTGCCATGGTGAGGACACCTTCTGTTGGTCTTTTGAGGAGTTATCTTGATGAGGTGTCACTATGAGAAGGCTACACAACCTTTATCCAGGTGTGGATAAGTTGAGTAGCACAGATTAGAGCAGAACAAAAAATGTTATCCATGACACGCAGGTCATCTTTTCTGTATGAAGTATAAAATGACTTGGTTACATTGGTCTGACAGTAACAATGTGTGAGTGTGTTTTTTGATAAAAGTTGACGTCACTGACATCAACATTGCAGTCCATTTTAGGGCTATTTCTGGGCAGTGTTTAGCCAGTTTTTATCCTAACTAGTTCTAGATTGCAGATGATATGGACAGTGGGGTTTCTGGTCAATTCACAGTTTGGTCATTACCTGCCAGTGAAATTACTTCCTCTCTCTGGCATTTCACAGAGCATCAGAACTGATGCTCTGTGAAATGCCATCTCTGTTAGCTACTTCTGCTAGCTTGAGAAGATATCTACACATATGTGTCACACTTTGACATGTGAATGAATAGACCCCACAGTTACCAGCTGATATGGAGTGTGGGTAAAAATGTTGCCAGTTGATTTGGTAGATTTTTACACCAGGTATCCTCCCTGACACAATCTTTTAGGGATTTATGTTTCCTCATGCACCCAAGCCAGGGATCTTCTGCTTGATACTCAAAGACCTTAATCACTACACTATGGAGCCACTTGCCCTGAAAGACAAAAATAGTCCACAGTAATCATATTTCCCTGTATGGCATTTGCTTATTATAAATAACATGGCATCCAGACAACAGGGGGTAAGTGTGGGTGAACTGTGGGGCAAACCCATACTTATCCCAGTCTTTTGGTTGCCCACAGCCAACTGTGATAGGGGCCCCGTGAAGTAAAACTACTCCTAAACTATTAAAGGGCAAAACTGCTATGGGCCCTTTTTCTTTGCCACACAGCCAGAGATGCCCACTGTGGGCTCACCGGGCATGTTTGCTGGGATTATTTCTCGGTCTAGTCTAGATTTAAATTGAATTACTGATATAACACCTTTTCTATTTTCATGAGACACAGGATATTGAGGGATCATTGGAAAGTCTGTATTTTTCTTTAATAGTATCTGTACAGGCTCAGCAGATCTGATCTGACTAACATCATTAGACACAGAGCCGTACTGATGTAGGAAGAGTGGAAACTATTGTGTCATAAAGCTCCTCTGTGAACTGACTCTGATCTAACAGTGTGACAAGTGTGTCGTCCTGGCTGGTTTCAGTAAGTTTGCCGTTCAAAGTATATCATATAACAATGTCTCTGTCACCCTCGTATGTGTGTGTTCCTCAAGCTAAGGTACTCTCAGGTACTGAGCAGTATCTTAGCTGTTCCTAAGACTGTGCTCTCCCATGGATAGAGACCTTGGATGTTGTAACTGGAATCTGCTGGAGCCACTCTTCCAGTTTCGTGTTTAGAAGCTAAGGGGGGAATTCCAGTGTGGTACTGTGTGGATGAGTTCTTGAAAACACGTTCAAATCTTTAAGGTGTTTATATCATACCTAGAAAATTAAATATCTATGAGGCTTTTAATCATTTCCTCTCATTCATAATCAGCTGTACCATAAATGCTGTCTCTGTATATATTCTCCACCAAATATTATAAATTCTTATTTATATTGATGAGCCAAAGAGAGGTTTAGAGTAAGTGGGGTTGGTTTACACCCAACTAATATATAGGACAATATATAGATCTCTCCAAAACTAAGATTTTACAAATTTGTTATAAAAATGCTATTAATATTATATTTGTCAAAGGATACTGATATGAACTCAAAGCGTTTGCAGCTTTATAGTCCAGCTATATATTTGATTAATGCCATGCTGCTGTAACTTCAGCTCTGAAGACAAACAGCAGACGACCTGACAGGAATGAAAGAAAACACACAGACTAAATGCACACAGGAGGCGATCAGGGGAAGTGGAAACACCCAGGGAAACAGCTGACTAGAATGAACATAATGACGCCACGGAGGAAGTGAAACTAAACACAATGAACATGGGACACCAGACCTCTTCAAAATAAAACAGGAAGCATAATGAGACATGACACAAGCTTGACAACATAGGACATGCAGACATGAAAAGACATGACAGACTAAGACGCGGATTTACCATGGTGGACTGACGAGGAACGCGAACACCATAAAAACGTACAGAGGATGAAAAAGGGACTGGAGATGAGACATGGACGTAACTAAACACGATGACCAGGGGAAAGCACACGTGACAGAAGGAGTGGGTCACAGGGGGGAAAACACGTAAACAAGAAGAGGAAACGGGAGACAACACATGAAGGGCGAGGGAGACAGGGGGTGAGGACACACCTGATAAACAAAGAACTAACATGGCGACCTCGTCAAAATAGAAGGATCTTTAGATAACTAAATGAGACTAAAACATAAACAATGAATATCAACATACAAGGAAACACAAAACACTGGGTCACATGACCTAGGACCATGACATACTGTCAGCAGTAACAGTATTGTGTATGTTTTGTGGTAGCTAGGTCTTACAGTAGTTAACTTGTTCTTCTGTCTATCTGATCTATTTATCTTCAGTGTTCTCTTGAAACATTTAAAATGTAAATTTGTAGTTTTGATATTTCAAATCTTAAAAACAAGTCTGATAGTTGTTTTACATCTGTTTATGTTTCCAGATGATGTGGTGCTGAAGTTTGAAGATAGTCAAGTACGAGTCAGAAATGTGTTGTATGATACTCTGCCTGTCATCGTCCACGGGGACGGACCAACAAAGGTACCAACTTATCTGTTCCATGTTATTAAGCTGTAGTCACATCGCACAGTTTTTAATGGAAACAATAAAACCTGCTCGAAAAGTTTGAGTTTGTATTCTCTCAGCAGTTTTCTCAGCTGAAAACTGAAGGCTCTGCCTCCCATTCTACTTTTAAATACTCTAGGAACAATTAGTAAGCCTGCAGTGTGAGAGCGAAGTGCTCTAATAGGGTGATATAGCAACAAACTATTTCTCCAGGCTAAATGATGATCTTCTAAATTTGTGACACGCCATTTCCTCTCCAGCTTACGAGTTATCTGCTTTAGGCTACGTGTTTGAGAATTATACCACGGAGTCAGGTACTTCTGATTTGAGACCTTACTTTTCACTGGAGCTACAGTATCCAGAGTCGTATGTAGTGAGGAGGTAAAATTATTAACAAGATAATCGACCTCTGTTGGAGTAGCGTTCAGGTAGCTGCTCTGCTCTATGTTGGTACAGGGCATTGAAGATGATAACAGTGGGTGGATTATATTCTTAAACTTAGTTACAGCGCTTTCAGAAAGACATCTACTTTGATAAAGTCTACTCTCCACTGCTGTGTAATCAATTATTGTAAATGTAAATGTTATCAGGAAATGATCAGACAGGAGAGGGTTTTCAGGAAACACTGTTAAATGTTCAGTTTCTATGCCATATGTTAAAACAAGATCTAAAGTGTGATTAATGTGGTGGGTTCTTTTACATTTTGACAGAAGCCAATTGAGTCTAATAACAGATTAAATGCCATGTTGAGTCTGACATGTTTAGTACCTGCCTATAAGGCCCGGGTGGACGATGAATAACAACAAATAAAACCGTTTTTTTAGTTTGCCTTCTTGGGTGGACTGGGTTAAGTATCAGGCTTTCAAATGAACTGAAACTGTTGGTGTGTTGGTTGATTAATAAGTTGGGTTGGACGATTGTTGCCATCCCCACCTCAGCCTGTGCTTCACTGATTCTGATACATAATATGTATGTAGGAGTCGTTCCAGTAATCTAATGATAATCTACCTATATGTCTGAGATTCTGAAAATCTGTTACTCTCATCTTTTAGTACGACTAAGAGATTACCAGTGTTAGACTATTAGATATGAGATTGATATAAAATGAACTACAAGAGCACACGACTGTTTTCCAGCTCCAGATCAACTACCTGGGAAACTACATCCCCAACACATGGACATTTGAGTCTGGGTGCACAGTGTGTCATGAGGATCTACGGTCACTCACAGCTCTTCAGGTCTGTTTACATTTCCTGACAAACTGTATCCATATTATTTCCCAAAGCTACCTTTGATGCCTGATAAAAATGGCATAAAGCCTCATCCTGGTAGAACATGACACTTATTTTTTGTTTAATGTGTGTGTTTCTAACAGGAAAATGAATACCCTCTGGTAGTGATTGGCATCTTCATTCAGCAGCCCACTCCATTTGTTACAGTGTTCTTCGAACGGCTGCTGAAGCTCCAGCATCCCAAGAACAAGATCAAACTCTTCATTTTTAACAAGGTAACTACATTTTCCTGACACTCAGCAAAAATATGTCTGATGTAGTCTGACACAAATTAGCATCACACCAGAATACCTCACTAAGATGTAAATACGCTGGCTAAATGAAATACTGTGGAGTTTATTTCATAAAGCTGCTACTTCTATATATATGTACACACACACACACACACACACACACACACGCACACACCAGGTGCTAGTATAAAGTAAAGAAGGATCATTATGTGCTTCACAGCTACTCCAGCAGTCTGTGAATAGAAACTTGCTCTGTGGGACTGTAGTTTTATTATCAGACAAAGCCTTTCAGGTTATTTTACAGAGAAACCCAAAAGTAATGTAACGCGTAGTGTAACAAATTACCTTCTCCTTGGAGTTATTAAGTAATGTACTGTAATGCAGTGGTCCCCAACCTTTTTTGCGCCACGGACCGGTTCATGCCCGACAATATTTTCACAGACCGGCCTTTAAGGTGTCGCGGATAAATACAACAAAATAAAACTAGTACTGGTACCGAAAAAAAGAAGATTTATTCATAACACACGTGAAAAGACCCAGGAAAACCGAGTTAACGATAAAAACGATAACAAAATAACGCTGAAAACCGATAAAAACCCTGAAAACCATACATTTCACACCTGAGCCTCAACTCTCGCGGCCCGGTACCAAACGACTCACGGACCGGTACCGGTCCGAGGCCCAGGGACCACTGCTGTAATGTACATATTACACACAAAATGTGTTGTGTGTAATATGTGTAATACACTACTTGCGTTGAATAACGACACCAACACTGATCACAATGAAGAAAGGAAAAACCTCAACAAACACGCACAAACATTTGACCGCATAGCGTGCAAGTATGTGCATGAATGTAATGCTGTTGATGTGTTGCTTAGGGACGGTGGTGACTCTCAAAGCAGAGCCAGTGACAGTCGATAAGTGATATCGATAATGGAATCAGAATGGTTACAGTATCTACTCTTATCACAGCTGCATGACCTTCTTACTTTGATGTTTTTGAGGACTTCTCTTCACATGAAGGTTTATAAGGACATTTTCAGTCCTTCCAAAAATTATTAACCTGCTGGATTTAACGTAACTTAGTAGGTAATGAACAGATTGATTTAGGCAATTTTAACAGAAGATGGGTTCATGATTTTCTCTGTGACAAAGTCCATGAAACTAGGAGAATAGTTTGTTAGACTGCTGTGTGTGGAACCCAGCAGTGCGTTCAGCCACAGAGAGTTGGAGGGAATCAAGTACTTGTGATTTGTACACAGTGTCCTCAATGTCCAGGCAGCAGTTATCCTTTGGCGCCTCCCCACCTTTGCCATATGGGTTAACCTTTATGCCCTCCTCGGACATTTCTGTACATTCTTTTCAACTTTTTTTTTGATTTGGCAAACATTTAGGTGGTGTTATAGCCTGTGACATTTTTGCAGGAAATCTTTTGTCAAATCTTTGAAATCGAGTGTCTTTTACTCTTACATGTAATGAATACGCTGTTGATGCATTTTCACACTCTTTAGACACCTCAAGCAGTTCTGCAGAGCCTCGCTGGCTTCCTGCTTCCACCTCCTTGCAGACTTGGTGGCAACAGGAAGTCTTTAAACAGCAGGAACATACCGAGGTGCTAACTGGACAAGAGTGTGGTCTGATCCACTGAGTGGGAGGAGGTTTATTGTCCCATGTTTTGCAGTCCACATATTACTGCAAAGTGGGCAGACTGGAGTCCAGACTGGTGTGATTAAACCAGTGATGGTGATTAAAGCCTCTGCGTGTTTATGCAGTAGGTCAGCAACAGTCATGTGTATGATGTCAAATGCTGCTGTACCATTGGCTAATGAAGATCATTTGGTCTTCTGCTTTCTGATTGGCTGACCTGCTCCCTCCACCCCCAACCACCATGCTCCTCACCACTGCCTACAAGCTCGAGTTTTACCACACATCACAGTCGAAGTGCAGATTGTGGATTTGTGACTTGAGAGGATGCAGTCAAGCACTTTTATTCAGATTTGTGATTATGAGAAGTAAACAAATAAATAAATATGAGCAAAATTTGAATTACAAGTTTGCAGTTCTAGTATATTTGTGAAAACATCAATCTATGCATTTTTTCTGTAACCGTAAATTTAAAACACAAGCGTGTAAAAAACGTACAGGTTTCTACACATTCTCACTTTTTATTCTACATTTTGCAACATACTTATCTTCACAGCAGTCTTCCTGCTCTGCATATCTTTGTGTTTTCCTTTTCCCTCCAGGAAGCTCATCATCAGCGTCAGGTCCGATCTTTCTTGAAGGATTATGGAAGCCTGTATGAGAACGTCACAGTCATCGAACCTGAAGAAGAGATGGATGGAGCTGCCTCTAGGAACCTAGGCCTGTGAGTACTGTCCAACCAGAACGTGACACATCTTCATTTTAAAATGTTTATCAACTGAGTTGCAGAAGATGACGTGTACTCTTCATTATACAGTATTAAGGTCAATAACAGATTGCTCTTTAAATTCTATTATAATATATGTGCTAATCTATCAGTGTGTTTTCTTCTTCAGAGATCTGTGCCGGAGGGACCAGGACTGTGACTATTTCTTCAGTTTGGACATTGAAGTGGTCTTAAAGAACAAGGATACACTCAAAATTCTGATTGAACAAAACCTGTAAGGAAATGTTTTTATACTGAGTCATTCGCTGATGTGCTGGCAGTAGTCACAGTCACATTTAACTTCTTTAGCTCTAGTGTATTTATGTGAGTTGAGTATATGTCTAGATGAAGAAATGTAACACATAGCACTTCTTGAATGGCCTCCTGCAGTCCTATTGTAGCACCAATGATAACTCGAGCTGGTCGGCTGTGGAGCAACTTTTGGGGAGCCCTCAGTGGAGACGGCTACTACGCCAGGTCTGAGGACTATGTGGACATTGTACAAGGACGGAGAGTGTAAGTTGCTTATTTGCTCCCTAAAACCTTTGTCAGCATTTAGAATTTTTTTTGCATTCCTCATTTTTGACCATAAAAGGCTGAGGGGGTATTGTCGTCACCCGTGGGTGGTACAGATACCCAAATCTGTGCCTGCAATAACTAGTGTATCTAGGTGTATCTAGGAAAACTCTCAGACAAGTTTGAATCCTGGTGACCTAAAGGTCAAGGTCAGAGGTCAAGTTTCCAGAAAATCCTGTGAATACAATAACTCAAGAAGGAATTGGGATTTTCAAACTGGTGCTATATGTTCATCTTTTAAAAATCGAATGAGTTTGATTCTCAGCAACCTTAGCCCCAATGTTCACAAGTGTGTGTGAGCACAGGAGCTGGATGAGAATTTAAAATAGATCGAGAGTTTAGGAGAGGTGAGAGTGGTGAGAGGCAGACCTGTCTTGATAAAGATAAAGCGATGGTAGAAGTTGTCAAATGGCAGGAACTGCTGCGGCTGTTTGTAAGTACAACCCACCTGGACCTTGGCTAGATCCACCTTCACTTGATCCTTCAGAATAATAAAGCTCTGGGATGAAAGTGTGTCATCATGGAGTTCACACTCTGTGATAGCGCAGTTCAGCAGGAACCGGAGAACAGCAACAAAAACCTCAAAACATCAATGTCTTTGAGAATAAAGCAGAAATTTCAAGATTGATGTCTAAATGCAATTTCGAGAAAACAGGTGAAATGTGGAAATATGGAGATGTTGTATCTATAAAATGCTTTGACTGACAGCATCTGACAGCGATTGTGCTCCCTCTGCTCGACTGTAAATTCAGCTTTCTTTGGCTCTCATCACCTGTCTGGAGATAGGAGGGATGTCTGATCTGCTGACAATTAATACCTGCAACAACATCAAGAATAAATGAGTATGTTCCTGTAGGATTTCTTATGCTAGAACCATTACTTCAGTTCAAGAGTGAGGCTTCAGGTGAGAAGGGAGAGGATGAGGATGGGAGAAGTGGTGGAGAAGGCAGATGAGAAAGATTAGAAAGAAAAAACTAGAAAGACATAATAAAAATATAACTGTAAGATTTTTAAATGGTCAAATATTATTTGAAACAGATACTGGTGAGTTTAAAAATTGAAATAACTTATAACAAATACTATGTATACGATGAAGGAGAGGTATAAAAAGATTCTCCTGTCCTTGATGATTGACAGCTGAGTGTAAGCAAGGTGGGCAGTGATCATGTTTATGTAAGAAATGTAGGCGTGATTGGACGTGATCGCCACAGGTTATCACGTCCAACATGGTGGACAGCTCTACAGAGATGTGTGCATGACGTCACGTGCAGAGCCTTAGTGTATCGTGTTCTTTGCCTCGTTCCCCTGAGACGTTACATTCTCTTTTTTTGTTTGTTTCACGTGTCACGTTCAACATACATCACCAGCTAACAGTCAGCTTGCATCAGTGATGATATTTTGTTCAACTCACCACAAAAAAAAAAAAGCACAGCAGGCCTGACAAAAAGTGCCTGTAGGGTGGGCTTGTTAAATAATGACCAACAGAAATTTGTAGCAGCTAAGACTTCATTGGAACATTTGTTGGTACATCAATTATCTGTTGTTTTTAGGGGCGTCTGGAATGTGCCATATGTGTCCAATGTGTACCTGGTGAAAGGCGGCCTCCTCCGTAGAGAGCTGAAAGACTACGAGCTGTTCAGCTCCTCGGACCCTGACATGGCTTTCTGCCACAACATACGCAACAAGGTCAGTAAGAGAAACAGGAAACTGTTTTTTTTACCTAAAGAAAAGTTCAAAACTGTCCACAGTAGTGACTGACCTGTTGTTTTTGCTCTCAGGGAATCTTCATGTATGTAACCAACATGCACACATTTGGCCGCATCCTGTCTACAGAAAATTACCAGACCGGTCATCTACATAATGATCTGTGGCAGATCTTTGAAAATCCAGTGGTGAGATGGTTGAAGAAACACCTGGAAACATTACTAGCTGCTGTAGTGTTTGTGGCAGGCAGAATGGTTATTGCAGTGGCAGAAATGAAGTTGGTGGAATTAAGCTGCTATGTACGATATAAAAGCTGTTTTAATTTTATAGTGATGTATAAATGTTAGCTACAAAATCAAAACATTCATATAAGTACACAGTATCTCACCACACAGACACTATGTGTTATATAGGCTCAGTAAAGGATCCCTGTGTTTATATAAAATAAGAATCACAAATATAAAATGCGACAAAATGGAAAAACAAAGCAAAGGAATAAAACAGTGTAACATATGAAGAGTGTTTAAATAATTAATGTAGTTTGTGTGAATGTATAGACAGTGGGTTTTTAGGTTGGGTTTAAAGAAACACCGCTTGCCATTTTTTACTAGGACACCAAATGATGATATATATCTGCGAGAGAACGTCCACAGTTCCTCCTTGAGGAAACCTTTGATAAACGTAATCTAAAATATGTCGGACTAGCTTAAAATTTCAGGGGAATAGTTGCCATATCTCAATTTCACCAGTGTATTTTTGCCATGCCACCAAACATGCTAACGTTTCAGTTTTATGACCTTCATCAGAGCATGACAACATGCAGGTCATATCATGTATGTACTGCAATATGGCAGGTTTAAAAAGTCACATGGTAATCCACATCCTGGTCTCATCGGTTTTCCTAATCATTAGATGGATGACAGATGAACGCTTCATTGATCCCAAAGGGAAACTGCTGTGTTACAGTTACAGTAAATAATAAATAAACAACAAAGATAGTAAAGGTGCCACAGATGCCTGGTAAGGGCCTCTTATACTATGAGATACAAAAATGTAAAAGTAAAAATGAAGTTAGCTACAAACAGTAGACGTAAGACAGACATTGTGCAGGAAACAAGTGCAAACTGGATTCATAAATCATGTGTACATGAAGGTATAATACAAAATATGTTTGGGATCTTAAGTCTGACAGGTGTGTTGTCTCACTCTGGTTTGTCTCACTCCCATTTCTTCCTGTTCCGTGTTGAAGCTCCACTTGGAACCTTGTTAAGATCCAACCATGCAAAATATGAGTTTTCAAGTGGTCAAGACTGTATCATCTACAGTACACATCCACTTAAATTGTTAAGTATTAAAATGCTTTGCCATGTATACTGTAAAATAAGAGCTATGCTTATTTCCTCCCTCTGTGCGCTTCTTCAGACACAGTGTCTTCAGTCATCTTAGCTCCACACACATATTTGGAATATTTCTCAGAAAAATCCTGAAAAGAAAAATGAAATTTAAAAGTAATTATCTACAGAAAACTGTCTGAGAAAGTCTTTTGTAATGTTCACAGTGAAATTCAGTTTGTGTTTTTTGTGATGTGATGGTAGATAAGATATATTCACAGGTGTGCTGAACCAATCTTTTTTTTTTTTTTACAACATTACACGACTTCAGCATAAATGATCCATGAGAACATTGTAGATGTCGTTATAGGGGATTTCCGTGTTACGAGTGCTGACATCAGCATAAAGTATTAAGGTTTTAGTATACATGTCAACATCAACATTACTGAAACAGTCAGTTTAAACGTTTTTTAACGTTACTGTCTAAGCTAAGCCACCGTCTGATCTTCATATGTAAAAGAAGGCAGTCTAGAAGAATTTCTGCGTCTACACGAAGGTTTGATGAGGACACGGTGTGATTTGCAATGAGCAAATCTGTATGTTATATTTATTTCAGGACTGGGAGGAGCGCTACATCCACGAGAACTATACTCGCATCATGAAGGACAAGCTGATTGAAAATGTAAGTTTAAACTCGAGCTGAGCTGGAGTCAGATTAACCTACTGAATGAGCTGTTGTGTTTAGAAGAGGCAAAAGCAAATACATTGAACTCCTATCAACTTCCATGTTTCTTATAAATATTGTGGCACAGATAAGAAGTTAGTTCAGTTACATCTGCCATAACCAGAGGAACTAACACCGTCCTCAGTTTGTAGGACCTTCCTTTAAGAGGCAGTTCTGTTACAAGCTGTTACTTGGTGCTTAATGCTGTTGTATCTTCTGCCTTCCAGCCTTGCCCAGATGTGTACTGGTTCCCAGTCTTCTCCACTGTTGCTTGTAACCACATGATTGAAGAAATGGAGCACTATGGAAAGTGGTCAGGAGGGGGCAATGTGGTAAGGCATCTTGTTATTAACATTAATCATGTAGTCATGATTATTGATAATAACATGTCAGTCATGTAATAAGACGACATCACTGAGCTCCAGTGTTCCTTATATTCAGTCTTTGTTTGCATTATTTGTCACAAGTTCATGTCATTTGCATCTTCCAGCTACATACCCAACTCTGAAAACGTCGGGATAGCTGCTCGTGTAAAAAAATAAAAAGTGAATGTTGTGATTTTCAAATTTCAGAAACTCATATTTGTATTCAAATAGAACAAAGAAAACACATCAAACGCTTATAAAATGTGCCATTTTCAGAAACATACTAGCTCATATTTAATTTGATGACAGCAACATCTCTCTAAAGGTAAAGACAGCCACTGTGTAGATTCCCTCTTCTTTAACAACAGTCTGTATTTCACTCGCTGAACCCACGTCCTCATTTTAGATTTTTTAGTAGATAAAGGCTTAATCAAGAATTGAGCTGCTGTTTGGTGAAGGACTCGATGGGGCCTGGCGGCGGCTCCCGGGCCTGGCAGATCCCCGCGTACTAATGAGAAGTGAAAGAATTAAAAAGGGGAGGGACGGCTTGTAGACCTGGGGGGTAAGACCTGGAAGGGGCGTGTTTGGAGGTGTGGCCCTGCTGCTGAAATTGAGATCATTTATCTCCAATTAAAACTGAGAGTAGTTTTCATTTATGCTGAACAACATCCTGGGAGAGGAGTGTTGTTCCATTCTCGTCTGATATAGGATTCTAGCTCCTCCACAGCTCTGGGTCTTCATCATCATATTGCTTCATAAATGTTTTCATTTGAGGAAAAGTTGCTGGAGTTCAGCACGTGAACTCAACCAAGCTATGGTATTCTAACAGATGCAGTATGCGGTTTAGAATAGTCTCGTTTTGATCCGAGCATATGTTGTTGTAAAGCAATAACAGCAAGCAAGCTGCAGCTTCCATCGACACCAATGCACCTCAGTACCATCAGAGACGCAGGCTTTTGAAACGAGCGCGGATAAAAAGCCAAACGGTCTCTTTTCACTTCAGACCAGAGCAGCATCCATGTTTTCTTCTGCAGTCTATTTTAAAGCTGCTTGGCCCTGAGAGAGAGACCTGAACCTGCATCTGTGGACAGCACAGCAAACTGTGTTTGCACTGATTTTCACACAGATTTATCCAGATTCTCTGAATCCTTTGATGATATTCTGTACTGATAACAATTTCAATTTTCACTTCAATTTTATGTATAAAGCGCCAAATCACAATAACAGTCGCCTTTTATTGTACTCGCGCTTTATATTGTACAGTAGATCGTACAATAATAATGAGATCAGTTTTGTTGAAGGACATTATTCTGAAGTTGTTTCACAATTTATAGCTGCAGTTTTTTGCAGACTGGTAAACCTCTCTCTGCTCGTCTTTATTTGATGTCACTGACCTGTTACTTATTAACCAAGTTCATTCAAATTGTTCCAACAGCTCCAGTTTCTTTTCAGTACTACTTACTTTTTCAGCCTGTTGCTGTCATCAAATCCAAAAAAGGCCATAAGTGTCTTTTTTATAAAGTCAGTTTCCCAGTTCATACATTTAATGTTTTCTATATTCTGTTGTGAATAAAATGTGGTTTTAAAATATGGAGATTTACAAATCACTGTATTCTGTTTTTATTCACACTGTACAGGCTCCCAACCTTTCTGGAATCTGGTCCTGAATACCTCCTGTACTTTAACTATATACCTGATACAAGTTTCTTGTTTTTACAGGATAACCGAATCACTGGTGGCTATGAGAATGTCCCCACCATCGACATCCATATGATTCAAATCAACTTTGAAAAAGAATGGCAGAAATTCTTAGTGGAGTATGTGGTACCAATCACAGAAAAAATGTTCCCTGGATACTACACCAAGGTAAGACCATCACTACACACACACTTGTGAAATGTTTCAGAGAAAATTCAAGAATCTCCTTCCATGTGAGATCTGTGAAGGATGTTCTCAGCTTTACTGAAGAAGCACACTGTGAACACATTCTCAGCTCATTTACGTCACCTGCTCTTGACATTTTGGTGTCGCATGCACCGATTCATTTTTGTTTTAAATCTTTAGTACACACATATACCTGAGTGTTTGTAGAAACAGGAAGAAATTTCAAGCAATAGCACATGAATACTTCTTTAAGACACTCCAGCTAGGCCGGCCACATCCCACAGCTTACATATAAAACAGCTGACAGACATGAAACCTGTGATCATTTGGTGTGCATGTGTGTACTTTGTGTGGTACCGTGAGTGTGCAGTTCAGTGTGTGTCCGTTTACCTTTGTGGTGAGAGCCCTTCTCAGTAGCCTGGCAGGATTTCTGTTACGACCTTTCTGTGTCTCACGTGTCAGCCGGCGAGTGAGAGTTCTCCAGCCTGCAGGACCAGCTTCCCACCTGGCTTACTCAATCAATCAATCTCTATTGGCAGACTTCATGTCCATAAAAACAAGACAGAAACACACACACACAACACCCCCCCCCCCCCCCCCCCCCAAAAAAAAACCCAAAACACATGGTATAAACCTTAAAAAAATGAATAAATAAATAATTAAATAAATAAATATATGTATATATTAGGGGTGCAACGATACACAAAATTCACGGTTCAGTTCGGTTCAATACTTTGGTGTCACGGTTCGATATTTTATCGATACAAAAAAAATGTTCATGCCTTTTTAATTTGTCATTTATTACAATTATAAATATATATTTTAACTCATAAGTACAGTTTTTAAATTTAATGTTGCTGCAACAACAAAGTAATAAAAAAATAAATATCTGATTGAGAAATCACTCATCTTTGGAAAAGAGAGTTTATTACAGAGAAATGTCTCTTTCCAAAATAAAAGCTATACTATACGCTTCTTCTGGGCTATATTCTCAGCAGCATATTAAACATATCAGGTCCCCATAAGGAGAATCACGTGCTAACGGCTGTCTAAATGACTCAGGTAAAGTTTGTAGCATGCGTGCTTGTTGTTTTTGTCTGCTTCCACTTGTCTTTGCACTAGGATGATGTCGTTAAATGTGCAGTCATATTCGTTGTGTTCCCACTAGTGCTGTCAGCGTTAATCTCGTTGAAATGACGTTAACGCCACAACACGGCAAATCTCCGTTAACGAGCTAACTGCGCTAACGCACTAGTTCCCACCAATGTAATTGAGCATTGCGTGGCACATCCAACATACTGTTTTACTTTTGTCCATGACGCGCTTACCTTCAGGGTCATACGTCACATGAAAACCAAAATAGTTCCAAACGCCTGGGGTCCGTTCTTCGTACCTCGCTTACTACATCCAAGATCAAATGACACATCCAAGATCAAATCATCGCGCCAACTTTGAGCTCGCTATTCCGGTTCTCCGAACACACCTGTTGTTGACGATTAGTACAGCTGGATGAAGTAATGTGAGATCACTGGGTGGCTTAAAAGGGGCTATGCATCGATAGTAGAAACATTGATCGGCAACCCTTTGATTGGTCGGCGAAAATGTCGAAGGAGCGCGCTCAGTATTTTTCGCCAGCAGAGCAAGAACTCTTGATTGAGGGATTTCAGGAGTTCCAGAGTTTAATTAAAACGCAAGGGAACACTGCAAAGGCTGCAAAAGCAAGGAGAGAGGGCTGGCAGAAAGTTGCTGACAAATTAAACTCGTAAGTAATTTAATAATAATAATAATAATAATAATAATAATAATAATAATAATAATGGATTGGATTTATATAGCGCTTTTCAAGGCACCCAAAGCGCTTTACAATGCCACTATTCATTCACTCTCACATTCACACACTGGTGGAGGCAAGCTATGGTTGTAGCCACAGCTGCCCTGGGGCAGACTGACAGAAGCGAGGCTGCCATATCGCGCCATTGCCCCTCTGGCCAACACCAGTAGGCGGTAGGGTAAATTTATTATATTATATTACATTATATCATATTATATTATATTATATCATATTATATTATATTATATTACATTATATCCTCTTTCACATTAGAGCCACAACAGGACCCACTAGAACATGGGAACAAGTAAAAGTGAAATATAAGAATATTCTACAGAATGGTAATATTTATCACTTATATTGCTTTTAGTCTCTTAAAAAGAGACCCTGAAATAATCTGTTTGTTTGTTTATAACAGCAACCAAGAAAAGGGCAGAGCAAAAAAAGACAGGTGGTGGTCCTGCACCCCCTCGTCAACAAGTTGGATAAGTAAATAATACCCTCACGGGAAAATCGATATCTCTCACACTGTCGCGCTGAGCTAAAGGATCCTGTCTATCCCGCAATATACGCTGAATTCTGAAAACTCTCCTTATCAATCTTGCACCTTCCGCAATGGGTTGCTCGCGTACAAACGGACAGGACATGGCTGCGACAGACTTCCCAAATCCACCTTCGTTTTTATAGCCGTGGTCTCTCATCTTGATTACACGAAGTAATTTACTATTACTACTCTAAAATATGAATTACATCTGAAATAATCAAATACATGAAATAGAATGATTAATAGTACATTTCCCTTTTTTTAGGAAATGACCTGTATGTAGCTGTATGAAATCAATAAAAGAATCAAATACTGCATTATCTTTAGTTACATTGATAATATTTATTTATGGAAAAACAGTGGAAAAATATCGCTGTTGCTTTCGTATAAATGAAGCGGACATACCTGAGTGGCCGCGATCTAATCCTGTTTACATAAAGTAAGCCTGCTCCCAAGCAGGTTTACGCTTACGGATCTGTTGCTATGGCAGCAAGTCCCGGATGAGCTTCGGAGAACCGAACGATCCAAGATCACGCGAAATCGTCAACAATCAAATCCAGCTAACTTACTTAGCGAGGTACGAAGAACGGACCCCAGATCTGAATTAGGGTGGGGGAGGTTCGATTTGCCATGTTGCAACTAGCTTTGCGCTCAGTGAATCTGCGTTCGACTACTCCGCCTAGGCTGCACTGTGGAGCGCAGATTCACTGAGCGCTCAACACAGACAGCATTGTCAGAAGGAAAGTTGATAAAATAAATTTAAAATTTTGTATTGTTCGATACATATGCGTACTGAACCGAAAGCACTGTATCAAACGGTTCAATATCGATACGAGTATTGTTGCACCCCTAGTGTATATATATACACATACACACACATATATATATATATATATATATATATAGAGAGAGAGAGAGAGAGAGATATATAGATAGATGAGTAACAGGAACCACTCACTGTCGGATCTGTGAGTGCTAAAATTATACTGTTACTGGAACCATCCAGTCGTTCTCTAAAATTGAACATTAACTTTCTTAAAAGTGCTTTAAAAGTCCAAACACCCACAGCTACAAACATCTGGCTGGCACTACCCCTTCTAGGTATCCTGCAAAGGATTCTCATCGCATCATTTTATGCAACATGCAGCTTCTGCACGCTACATTGTTTGTAGGATGACCACAAGGGGGCAGTATATAGCGGTGTGCAATACGCTTTAAACAAAGCCACTTTAACTGGAAGTGAACAAAAGCTGTTTGACAAAAAATTGTCCTCATATGGTTCACTTTTTATACAGTTAAACAACGCACTGTAATGCTGTCTCCATAATGCTGCAAAGTTATCTGCCCCAGAAACACCTTCAACAGTTGATGGTAGAGATGGTTTACAGTTATTAAGAGCTTTCACCTCTTTCCAAAAATCTGTCATATTATTACACAGCATTTTCCTGGCCAAAGAATCTGCTCTCAGCATTTGCTCATTTTTAGTTATAAAGCGAACAGTGTACTTATATCTGGCATTCGCACATTTTTTCTGTTCAAATTCTGGGCCTTGTTTAGGTCTTCCAGCCATGGCCCAACATTTAGAAGCTATGCGAGCTTCATCATGGTACATGGATACATGTTTTTTCCAGCCAGGTCTGATGTTAGGTTTCTTATGCTTATATTGTTTAGAGAGCAGTCACTATATCATCATACATGGAGCAGAGTAAATGTTTATGCACAGCATTCTTACAGTTGACATCCTTGCACAAAATAGCTTCTTTGGGCAAAGAAATGTTGTTCAGATGTATATCGGTATTACTATGATAAGCTAAGAAATCATCTTCACTAAATGCTGACCAGTCTAATTTTACACTGGCAGCAATATTAGCAATATTATTTCCAGTTGTTGCTGGCATTTGTTCCATATTCACAGTAAAACCAAAAGGTATATGGTCTGACACAGTTACCTCATACCTAATAGTCATGTTTGCTAAAGCTGCATGTCCATCAGCTGTACAGCCAAAGCTCCGGCTCCCTGCCTTCCGCGCGGGCCGCCTTTACTTCGACTCCCCCACCGCTCCTCTGCGTGTTTCCCCAGGGGAAAGTGGGAAGCGGTCCCCGACCCCCGAGCATTCAGAGTTACAGGCTCAGCCGGCACCTCAGACCTACACTCAAGAGCAGTCACACGGTGGTCGACCTCCACAGCATTGGTCATAACTTGCTCGCAGACATCCGCCTGTAGTTTAACTACATGTTTTAAAGCACCCACCTCAGCACACAGCTGGTCCATTCGCCGTAGTAGAAAACACACATCCATGCTGGAGTATGTAACAGGTGGCAAATCATCCAGGTGATGAGAGACAAATCTTGGGATATTCTCCCCACACTCATTCAGCACTATAAGACAGAGTTTAATATTGTTGCCGTCTTTATGCTGTCCTTTATATCCAACGCACCGCTGTGAGGTAGTGGGGCAGAGCTCAAACAAAACTTTTTTGGAGGCTTCAATCCCCTCGGATTCACATGTGTTCGTGGCCAACAACACAATTTCATCCTGACTTAAAGTTTTGATTTTTACAGCAAGGAAATTAAGTAGTTCATCCTCTACAATTACCCTTCCATCAGTTGTTTTATATATCTCTGGTTTTAATCGTGACCGTTTGAAAGTCGGAGCTACGTCTGCACCACCACCTGCTACATCCGCCATCTTAATCATTAGTCTGTTTGGGCTGCCCGCACCGTCACGGGTTTACCTGGCCAGTGGGACCCGGCTGTAGCTGATGCATTAGCTCAGCGAGCAAGAGCTTCTCTGTCCTCCTAGGGGAGCCCGGCTTGTTCTCGTGTTGCGAGTTTTACTCAGGCTTCCCAGGTCATAACACATCAAGCATTCCATTCACACCACCATTAACGATAAGAGCAGTGGTTTGGGAACGCTTATATGTAAGCTGTGGGGCATGGCCGGCCTAGCCGGAGTGTCTTAAAAAAGGGCCATGACAGATGTAACTGCATCTCTTCTGAGATGTTGGAAAGTTGCTGGAATGATTAGGTGATGACCGATGATTTTGATATCTGGTTATTTAACTGGTAGAACAACTGGAGGACAAAATCAGCCGTTAAATGTTATGAACTTGTTGAGTAAAACAGGATAACAGCCGACCTCTCATTGTTTCTGTGCTGCTATCCTGTGTGTGTATTACTGACCAGCATGTCTTATCATCAGTGTGTTACACTCCAGTCGATTTAGTGTAGTGGGACAGAAACCTGACCCCTCTCATGCCACATCATGACAGCTACACATTCTGTTCCATCTCTGGAGGCGAATGCTGGACCAAGAACCAGGATTCTGCTTTTATTCAATAAACTGGAGTGTATCTGTGTACAGGGGGCTACAGGCAAACGTTTGCATGATTCTTTTCCCTCTGTGTGTTTGCAGGCTCACTTCGAATTGGCCTTTGTAGTTAGATATAAGCCAGATGAGCAACCCTCCTTAAGGCCGCACCATGATGCCTCCACATTCACTGTAAACATTGCACTCAACCAAGTAGACCTTGATTACCAGGTGAGTGTCAAGTGCTCCATTTCCACCTACGTTTCAGTTAACATGTAATTTGATTTTATTCATACAGAGACCGAATCATTATAAATTCATTCTTTTGATCACAGAATGAAATAAACCAATTCTTCATGCAAACATTAAAAGACAAACAGCTGGTTTACCAGCAGCCCAAGTCTGAATGTTGATTGTCCTCTTCAGTTTGTGGCAGTGAGGCATAGAAAAAAAGGCTTTTGTATCATTTCTGTTCATGAAGAACTCAGGAAGTTGTTGAAGGGTTGTTAATGATCATAAAACTGCCACAGCCATCAGCTGTTGATATGTACTGTTTCTTGGCTGCAGGGTGGTGGATGCAGGTTCCTCCGCTATGACTGCTCCATTCAGGCTCCTCGTAAAGGCTGGGCCCTTCTGCACCCGGGCCGCCTCACCCACTACCACGAAGGTCTGCCCACAACCGCTGGTGTCCGCTACATCGCAGTGTCCTTTGTGGATCCCTGAGCTCACAAAGATGGCTGAACTTGACCAAGCTGGACACATACTGACCACATGGTCCAGCATCATTCTCTGCATTATCCGATTTAAAGCAGAATTGTTTTTGTTTTCATCAACTCATTTCCTTTAATCTGATATGACTTCTGTCACACTCACACGGTGATGAACTCTTAGCTGCATTAGACAAACTTTTCTGTAGTGAAACATGAAAAACACACAATTTTATCACCACTTAAGATGAGAACTTTTATTTAAAGTGATCTTTTGCCCATGAGTATTTTTCAGCAGCAGTCTGCAGGTGTTACCCATCATATGCTCATTTGTATTCAGGCCAGTAACCATCAAAGGTGTAATTTGAATAATTGTTGACTGGCTCACTGAGGTTTGAAAGGCCTAAGTTATCTATTTGTTCATAGGTTTTGTCATAATTAAGCATTTCTGGAAGGTGCTCCACTTCTTGTCAGGTTTTTGAACAGCTTCAAAGGGATATTTAAGAAACCAATAGGTGATGTCACAGCTCACACACTTCTCATGTGAAAAAAGGAAGTGAGGTTGTGGAAAAGCGTGCACATAAAGACGTCACACATCAAGAAAACACATCAGGAGATGACTTTTTTTTTTTTTTTTTTTAAATATATTTTATAATATGTTCATTTTGACTTTAGAATACTTGCAGTGCTGAAATCACCAAGAGCTTCCCCCTCACAGAATGGCAGCATCTGTTGCTGGAGAAGCTGTGTGTCATTCAGCATTCATGGTGCTGGATGGACGGACAGCTGGATGTTTAATTGGTTTATTTTGTATTTCTTTGATCTCAGTTCTGTTTTTTTAAAGAGGTAACGCTGCAAAAACCAACGTGGGTCAGGCATAGGAAGCCTGTAAATGCTTGTACCCAAGATGGCAGCTTGTGTAGTAACACAAGTCATGTCTTCAGCTGAACTTCATTACAGGCAGCTTACCTTTGATTTGTAAAAATAAGTTGTTTTGCTTGATTTTACTTCAGCAAATATCCCTTTACTGTAGCTAAAGCAGCTTTATTCAGACACTCCAAAGCCTGTTTTATACTGTATTAGATAAAAGCCACACTGAGAAGTTTCATATTGGAATCACAGCTCACTTTTATTCTTGAAACTGATGTTCATGAGCTTAAATTTGTAGGACAGTGAGGTTCAGTCTCACTGAACGGTCTGACCCAAAACCATCAAGTTCTGTGTTAAGTTAAACATATTTAATAATAATAATGATTAAAAGTCTCAGCAGTGCTCAGCGAGAGGGCTCGTCTTATGAAACAGCGCCTCTGGTTTGGTGGTTCAGCCGAGAGCACCATCAGGAAACCAGCCAACCAGGAGAAGTCTGATGCCAAGTGTTAAAATTTAGATATTAAACTTTGTAATAATTCTTCCCCATGGACGCACAAGTTATTTTATTTGTATAGCACTCCAGTTCCTGGCCAATCACAAAAAAAGCTCTTCAGCAAATAAACTGGCGACTTTGTGCTGATGTCAAACAATCTGACAGAACAAACTCAGCAGTTAACAGGCCAATAACTATTGGTGGGTGTGGATGACGTTTTATTCTGTAATTTAAAACAGTCACATTAATAAGTGTACATCAGGCAGTTAAAATACAAAGCTAAACATGGAAAAAAGAAAAATGTAAAAAAAAAAAAAAAAAACACCAACATTTCAGGTCAGCGATTTCTGTGGTAACGTTACATTTCACAACAAACGTGGTCACAAGCGGAAGCGATCGGAGAAGTTTGGAGACTCCGGGACTGTAAGAGGAACTTCGCTCTTCTTCACAGCTACAGGTTTGTAGTGTCTGATGGGCTGAGCTTTGTGCACCTGCAAAGTGTGACATACACTGTGTCAGACCACAGACAGGCTGTAAAGTACTGATAGAGCAATAACATACAAGTATACAGTATCATTACACGGAGCCCTGTAATGACTGTGCAGCGTTTCACACGACCAGCTCAAACTGTCTGTCACACAGGTCATCCTACTGGGACGTGGCACGGCCTTATGGTTGATATTTGATATGAAGCACCTTGTGGCGACTGTTGTGATTTGGTGCTGTGTTAATAAAATGACGTTGAGTATTTAAGTTATATATATATATTTAAGGACGACATCTCACCATTATTTGATGTGATTTTATTTCGAGTGATACGACAGGGTTTATAAAAGTATGCTTAGGCAGAAGCTATAAATTAAATCTATTTGTTCCAAATCTGATGAAAAGCAGCGTTTCCATATTAAATATTTCCAATATTACATCATGCCACTTTCTAGTAGTCTTTGTACTGCATGCAGCAACTTTCTATCCCTCCTCAGCATCAAGTGAGGAACATGACCAAAATAAATGGTCTCAAAGTTTAGAGGCATTTGTGTTCTGAATGTCAATGCAGCTTACGTTTTGGGAAATCCCAAAATACACGGTCGTGGTTTGCATCACCTGAACTGCATGGCTCCAACAGAATTTGGGTTCTTAGATTTGTCTTGATGTGGGGTTTTGAAATCTCTGATTACGTTCTTCCAGCAGTGCTCTGTCCAAGTCAGAGGGTTAGCTGAAGAACACTGGAATGTGCAAATGTTACCAAAGACTTCCTCTGATAGTTTCCCAGTAAAGGTTTTAATGGTGACCACAGGAGCAGCGCTGCTGTTTTGGACGATCGTTTTCTTTCACTTAACCTGAGCTCAGCGTCTCAGTAGCAGCTCTGCCTCTTTGCAGTGTATAAACAGACTGTAGCTGCACCTTAAACTGTGCCAGCATCATCATCATCATCACTGCTGCTGTTGTGTTAACAGTCTTTGTTCAAAACTGGGGGCTGTGTGAGCTGCCAAACATGCATTTTTATATCCATCTGTAGCTCTATATCTACACACACCAGCACCAGGCGCTGCTGATACTTTCTGCAGTTACCTGGTCTTGTCGCAGCCGGGCAACCTCCTCCTTCTGTCTCTGCTCTTCTTCTCGTCTCTGCTCTGCCTCCATGTGCGCCCGCAGAACCTCCTTCTCACTGGTCACTCGCTCGTACTCCTGCCACTCTCGGGCACGCCGCTCTGTTGCCAGTTCAAAGGCCTCTACAACTATGGAAGAATTATTGCCTTCAGAGTGCAGTGACAGATGACAGTGAAGACAGAGGACACAGTGAGTGACACAACCTTGAAGAGTGGTTCAGCCTCAGCAAAGCTGAAGCACTCTTCAAGACACATGCAATTTTCAGACAGTATTCAACACCAGCGCTGCACCTTCCCATTACTTTTATCATCCATTAGTCATTCTCAGATCAATCAGACAATAGTGAGATATTTATCAAGAGCCAGTAAATGTGGCTCCAGTGTTTGATAATCAAACTCAAAACTACTTTTCTGATAATTGCACTGAATACTCGCAGCAACAACAAAGCGCAGACATGTGGCTGCAGCTGTATCGCAGCATTCTACATGTCAGCTGAAGATGGAGGTGAAGCAAACACCTGGAGTCTCCAAGTAATCTGATTTGCTAAGAGCAATGTAACGCTCATATTTGTCATTGACATTCCTCAGAGAGAGAAATAAAGCAGTTTATGCTTTATAGTTTGTCAGACTGTCATTTGAACATTTTGGAAAATGTGGCATTCAGCTGAGGAAAGGAGATGTGACAACAGCACAACAGACGATCTCTATACAGCTGCAACCTCCCATCATGCATCACAGCAATGATAATAAACACAAAGGATCTGTTTTAGTCTAAACTGAGCGTCCTTACCCACTGCAGGCCGGGCTTCTTTCTTGGGCCTGAAAGGCTCCTTGTGAATGACGGTGTTGGGACGAGCTTTAAATACTGCTGCTTCCTCTTGATGTTTCTGTTCTTCTTTCACCTGTGAGGTACAGATGTTGTGAGTGTTATTCAAATAAAAAAATGAAAATAAAGTGAAAAATCCCATCATACCATCTGCTCCCAGCGACTGTTCTTCACAGTTCCCCGTTCATCCAGAAGCAGCCTAAAAGGCTCAGGCTTGGTAGGCTCCAGCTTCTTCTTCTCTGGCAGGACCACACTGTCAAAGTCAGGCAGCGGCTGGGCCTTAAACTGTGGTATCTGGAAAATATTCAGGCGACAGAGAGTCACTCAGTAACTCTGTACTGTGAAACTCTCGACGACAGACTGAAAGTCAGACTACCTCTTCGTTTCGCTTTTCCTCCAACTTTTTCTCTCTCAAGGCTTTTCTTTCACGCTCCCTCTGCTCAAAGGAGAAAGGACAGATCTCCACACGGTGGTTCTCAGGTAGCCGGGGCTGAAAGGGCAGGCCGAAGTGAGGCACTGGGGGGGCCTTAACTGGTGACGGCTGCTTGACCTGACAAAGACAGTTTTATGGGTATAGCTGCAGTAGACGGTGCACAGAGCCATAGCAAAGACGCGTCCTTACCTCCTCGACCTTGCGATCTAGTCGAACTCTCTTCTTGAGGGCAAAGGCAGGAGACTCGGGAACAGTTGGATTTGCAACTTTCTTTTCTGGCAGTCCCTGTTGATGAGAGGATTCTTAAAACCGTATTCCCACACAGTAAACTCTGCCTTTCTGCAATGAAAAAACAACTTTGAAACTCATCAGTGTTTAAACTCACCACAACTCCTTCCAGAACCTTTTTGGGCAGAGGCTTGGCTTTAAAGTTCTGGGGCTTTTCGTCATCCTCCTGGGGCTTCTTTGTGGCCTGCCTCTCCTGGAGCCTTTTTTCAATCTCCAGCTCGAAGCCTTCGGGTACAGTGGGCTCCTTCACTGCTGGCTTTTTTAGGTCCTCTGCACTCTCCAGTATCTTCCTGTTCAGCTCCAGCGCCTTGATTTTAAAGCTGCGTTTAAAAGCCAACATTAATCAATGGTCACTAGATCAAAATGTAACTCTGTCACAGTGAAGTGACCCAAACGTAGCTTCTGCCACAACCAAACTACAACTGTAGCGCCAAAAACACGTCACGTCAATCAACACATTTCAGCATTTTGGCCTCTGTAACTGTTGAAGCTGCACCCATGCACATACGGATCCATGACTCCTAAATAATCAGCTGTATTTTGTACAGTAACGGTCCTTAAAGAAACCCTGCAATGCCACATTTTCCATGTGTTAGCAAAAGGAGGAAGTTTACAATGGCTCATCTGAAACATCTTAGTGCATCTTAGTGTAGAAACCACGTTTCCCAACACAAAGTAACGGCACATTACAAGAACCTCCAACCAGAAAAAGCCAAGCTTCTCACTTTGCAAGTTTTTCCGCCTCCTCAGCCTCCAGCTCAGCAGAGCACTTAACAGTAGGCGGCCGGCTCCTCTGACGAGTCATCAGGTGTGGGGAGTGGGGCTGAGTGAGCTTCAGGTGGTTCCCCTTTGCTGTGGTGGGTCCTGTTGAAACAGGACACAGATACAATGAAAACCTGCAATAATGTTTTTTAAATCCTTATCTGAAGAGTGTCACAGAGAGTCAGCATGCACCACACCTCTCTCTTGACTTCTACGACTGTGCATATGGTAGCGGGTGGGGGTTCGCTTCTGGAACTGCTCGATCTGCTGGGCCATGGGCACATAAGCGCTCGCCTCTTCCGCCTTTCTCTTGTTGCCTGTTGACAGGTTGAAAGGTTTGGGCACTGTGGCACCTTTCCGAGCCTTTGCCTGAAAACAAGTATAATCAGGTTTTTTTCATCTCACCTTAGCTTAAATATGCAGATGTTTCATCACGTTTCTTTTAGCTGCTGTTAACAAAGATGAACTTTATAGTGGGCTGCAAGTTGTGCCACTTACTGGGGAGGAGGGTTTGCGAAGCTGACTGACAAAGTCCACTTCCTTCTCTGTGTTGCATGAAGTGGAGGACTTAACACGGGTATCTGTACTGAAGTGGAAGTCTTTGGGCACAGTTGTAGACAGGAACGTCTTCTTTGGTGGTGGATCTGAAATGACAGTGGTCTGTGGTTTGGTTTTGTTTTTTTAAACCAAACAAGTAAAGTGAACATTTTTAACCCCCAGAACTCTAAACTCATCAGAACTGCTAACAGGGGTCATTTTGACCTGCAACAACAGTAATGGCAAAGACGGCGTTTCTGGGTCATCTCTGATCCTTTAAAAATGCACATGAGAATAAACCAATAAACAAAGGGTACAACACATAAAACTGACACCTAAACAATTTACTTGAATAAGAACATTATGAAAAGTTAAACATGTGGTAGTACATGTGCTGAAATAGAGTGTGAAAACACTGTTAAACAGACCGATCAACTCACTGTCTGCATTGTAAACTTAACCACAGAGCAGGTTACAAAAATGTAAGAAACATTTAATTTCTATAAAAAGTAAAACAGTCAAGTTTCATCCGTTTCCTTCACATCGTCTGCTTCACCATCTGATTGGATTAGTTCTGCACACACTTGACTGCTCAGTTCATTTTACTTTAGTCGCTATGGGTCACAATGACATCTTTGACAGTTCAGAGTATGAGTGGTCGTACTATTTCTCCCCTCTTAAAAAACAAATTCACAAAAATAAAATAAAATAAAATAAAATTTTTTTTTTTTTTTAGGAATATTTCTGGAAACACAGGCTGATGAAAAAAAATGGAGTTTTATTTTTCACAGCTCATTTTGTTTAAATGCCAAAGGGTCAAACGTACCTGTTGGCAGTTCTAGAGTTAGAGTGTTACTACTGGCTGTAGCACCACAGTCTGAAACATGTACTCACTCCCAGCTAGAGCAGCCTTGTAGCTGGCCTCATTCTTCTTCCGGTGAAGAGCAACTTCCTTCTGAAGGTTCCTGATGCGCTCCAGCTCCAGCTCCTCAGAGGTGCTCGGCCTGCGGGTCACAGATTTTTGTAGACTTTAATCTTTAGTAAAAGTACATCTGTACCCCCGTCTCTCATTTAGAGGCTCAACATGTCAACGTTCTCTTCATGACCCTACTACTAAAAAAGGCGACTGGCTCAAGCTCAAGGACTCATTTACACCAAATCCCAGACACTACACCTGCTACCATCATCCACCTTCCCACATGTTTGGGTGGGGTACTGTCTTAAAGAAGGATTCCTACAATGTGAGTACTGGAGGTCAGCCCAGTACTCAGAACAAACCTGAACAAGAGAAATTCAAGCACTTCATGACAGGCGAGCCCTCAGACTGAGGACACAGGACTGCAACCATTGATCATCGTAATTATTAAGCATCCTATCCTGTCAATTAATCACATAATCAGACAAAAAATGATTTTTACTTATGAGCAATAATCAAAAGAGAAAAAAGGGTTTAAAATGAACTGCTCATTGGTTTCCATTTTACAAATGTCAGTCAAAGAACAGTCAAAGGTCAAAATCAAATAAGGGATAAATAAAATCTCTACTCTGACACAGCATTTGGCTGTTTGGGAAGAGGGAACGTTTTAGAAGTGACTTGGCAGCAGCAGACGGATGCAGAGCGACACAGGGCAAGCTTTCTGATGTGAGGGGTTTGTGACATTTAGTGTAGTCGTCTGTCTTTTTTTTTTTTTCAAAACAATGAGGCGACTCCTGAATGTCACAGATTGCTAAGAACCAACCAAAGGCAGGAAGAAATATATAAACACCTGTTTTTATGAGGCCTGATGTGGCTGTATCGCCTGATACCAGTCCATGAGGAGGAGAACTCTGCAGCGGTTACCTGTGCCTCAACAACAGCCGCACACAGGAGTGACTGACACTTCAGCAGTAAGCAAAACAACCGGGCTGGAGAGTTCAAACAGCTGGAGACCAACTAACTCTCTAACCCCACCCCACACGCCAAATCACACAAATCCCCGTTTCTCCACAATAACTCAGGCTGTCAGTAGCAGCTCATTTACACTATGGGAATGATTTACCTGACAATGGAAAAATACTTATGACACGACACTAATGTGACAAACGCACATTTTTCTGTCCATACACTGTAACAAAACAAGATTAATGTATGGTGGGTCTTTTAGCCATTATGTAGCGCTTACCTTTGCTTTAACAATGAACAATTTCTTGTTGTTCCCCTCCGGCATTACTTACCCAGTCAGATCCAAAATGCATGTATCTGTCCCTGCTTTCAAAGCTTTAATCCTGGCAGCAGTGTAAGGTGAGGGGTGCTCTACAAGCTACATGGTGGTGACCAAACTGGTGAGACTCTCACAGAGACATCACTACTTTCAGGGATTCAAATAAAGCTGCACAGTATGATCACAGGTCCCTGAAAAAGTTTCTCTTCATATCTTCATTTTCCCCTCCATGGACAGATGATCCAAGCAGTCCGTCTAATATTTACAGTCATGAATAATGAGGGTAGTGAGTCAGGTCATGTGACTGAAAACACACTTCTCACAAGTCCAGATTCTCTGTTTATAACCACTTTAAGACTGACAAATATCTGATTTTCATCCTTTTCTCTAGTTTTATACTCTCCAGCCTTCCTTCTGTTACCAGTATCAGTTCACCCTCCATCCTGCTTACAAACTTGGAACCTGCCGTCTATTTTTAGCTGCCTTAAAACCGCTCGCTCTACCATGAAGTAAATACATATGAGCCAATTTTACTTTATCATTCTACCCAAATGCTGAACATTTCCAGCCGAGAGCATTTTAACATTAATTTCAAGTTCTTTCTCATTGTACATTCAAGGATAGATAAAGGCGTAAGGCACAGTCTTACTCTGTGAGTGTGGAGGTGGAAGCTGCTGCATGGGTCTGATGTTCTCTCTTTGAATTTAGCCGCTCACTCCTGCGGGGACCAAACCCGGAAATCAGCTGCTCACTCCTGGATTTTTGGGCAACAGGACATCTACATTAAACCACTGTAACTGAAAACTCTAAGAAAAAAGCTAAGGTGAAGAGATGGTTTCTTAGCTTTCTAACTGGTAGAAAGTGTGCATGTGCTGGACTCTCAGCTTTTTCAGGTTTAGAATGATGACAGGATACTTCTAATACTCACTCTTTGCATTTCTTTGATGGTGGTGCAGCTGGACCACTGGTCATCTCTTTACGCTTTGAAACTCTAAAATAAATTAGAACAGAAGCAGTTCTCAAACTTGAACCGATTACACACAGATGCTGTTCTATAACCATCGTGTTTTTACACAGGGGCTGGATCAGACAGCGAAGCTGCAGTGTTTAAGGTTTGGACTCTGCATGGTACAAAGAGTACTGCACAACCACTTAGAGGAGTTGCCAATACATACATGCAATGCCACACATTTATATAGTATTTATTAATGTATTTGCACTTGTCTCTTCCACAATGTCAGTCTTACTTTTACTGTTTTGAACCAGCTTCATTTTCACCTTCTTTCCTTCCTGCACTCGGCACCAGTGGCACTTTTATTGTGACGACTATTTTTACTCTTTATTGTTCTGCTGTAACAAAACACTTTTCTTTGTGGGATCAATAAAGTATCTGTCCATATTTATCATGTAGGGTTTGTGTAGAACCTATTTAATACAAATGATATACAACAGGAAACTGTCAATGAATGACTGGATGTCAGAGTTTCATGAATGCCGTCTCTTGTACAGCCCCTTTGGCAAAACCCAACAAGTCTTCTACTGAGTGCTTCATGTGGGAAAGAAACCTTTTGTGTGAAAGTTTCACATGGTTACACAAAAGTAACAACTACACCAACTGTACCTGCGTGGCTGTGCAGGGACTTTATTAACAGGCCTTTGCTTTGAACGGACATCGTTCTGTGTGCGACGTTCAGCACCCCAGGACGTCACAATGTTTGCAGGTGGAGATGCCGATTTGCTGGGACCTGGAACATAAAAACAATTACAGATAGTCACACATTAACCAAGTTACAAGGACAGAAAATAATGACTAAAGATGCACGGGGGTGTTGACTAACCAGAGTCACCGTCAGTGTTTGTTTGAGACAACATCACGTGCTCAGGCTCATCACTTGTCAGACGCAGCTGGTCCGGTCTCGAAGGTGTGATAAGATGATCACTTTCGCCCACAGCGTGCATTTCTGCCCACGAGAGATTCGATAGTCAAAATTTTTTAATTCTGGTCACTAGTACACTACAGGTTCGATTGTAAAGCCCCACTTTTTTAGTTAGAAATCCCACCTGAGGGGCCATTCCAGTTTAGGAGAAAAAGAAAACCTTAACCTAATAAAGTCGGACTTTAAATGGAACGCTCAGTCAAATCCTCAGGACTGACGATCAAATAGAGCAAGCCTATTCAAATGGTGGTAAACGGGCTACATGCAGCCCAGAAGCAACCTCTGAGTGGCCCTGCCTGTGGTCCTGGCAGAATTTTTTTTTCCTACAGCATAGTGTACACTGTGAATGCAACACTCCTAGTAGGCTAGCAACATTCAACCCACAATGCAGCGTGATGTTGTAAACATTAAGCTATCATGGCACCAGTTCCCTAATGTTAAGAAAGTAGCAGTCGTCATCCTCAATATGTTTGGGTCAACGTACACATGTGAATCAAGCTTTTCACACATGAACTCAATAAAAAGCAGCTCTCGTTGTTCACTGACTGACACTTCACCACTGCCTTTGGATTGCAATGACATCTTACGAGCCAAAAGTTGCCGCTCTTGTTCAGAAAAAAAAGTCACGTCTCCCATTAATAATGTAAGAGTAACTGTAGCCTACATATCAACATAATGTGGGATGTCTAACAAGCCATGCCTAATTACAGGTGTTGATTTAAAACAAACCTGTATTCCCTCAGTGTGCAGCAGTAAATGTTGTATTCATATGTGTTACTGCTATGGTTTGTGCATTTGATAGGATTGATTGTTCTTTTTAAAATTCTGTTAAATGGTCTTTAAGATGTGTCTGAGTCACCAAAATATTTATTTTATTTTGAAAGGGAATTATCAAAACGTCTGTTGTGTTTTTTTATAATTTCAAATGTGAAGAAAAAGTATTGCTACTATTGCAGACGCTATTCAGTTATAGATCATTTAATGTTTTTTATGGACCTTTAGGTGTGCATTTGTGAGAGGTCACCAGATTTAAAAGGAATAAAGTGAATAAACATTACTTGTTTTTCAATACATTTGTGTTGGTTTGAAATTTATCATGATCTGCTGCTACTGGCTGCAAAAATATCTCTACAAAAAAATAAATAATAATAATCTGGCCCAAATAACTTTTTAGTTGAATAGCCGTGAAATAGAGGATCAAACATCATTAAACAAAAAGACACTATAGTAGTTTGTTGACCTCAAGTGCTGCTGATCTGACCCAAGCTAAAAACGACTCTTCCTCCCTCCTATTTTAAATATCACAGTCAGGACGTGCTGGTTAGCTCAGTGAGAGACCAGCAAACCATTGGCCACATGGCCACAGAGTGCAGCGACGCATGCTTGAGCTGCAGCCCTTTCCTGCATGTCTTCACCCCTACTCTCTACTTTCTTGTCTTCATTGCTCATCTATCCAATAGAGGCATAAAATGCACAAAAAATGTTTTTAGAAAACAATTACAAAACACCACAGTCAGGACTAACACGTGGTAATATTCCCTAGTCCCCTGGATTACAATGGAGACCCAGCTCTGCAGAAGAATGCCAGAGTTACCAATCTCACAGTTAGTTGCGATAGTTTGTTGAAAATGCTTCCTGGAATAGGGCCCTGTTGATGTCTTTGTTTTGCAACCATTATGAGGCAACAAACCACAATGCATTGCTATTCCAAGAACAATCACTGGTGTGTGTTTATATACATCATCAGGAATTCGATGGGGATGTGGCAAACAGCACCTAGAGGCCAACTTCAAGCCTGTAGCACAAATTACCATCAACTATGGGATTTACCAATGAGATGCTCTGTCCCCACTGCTGTTCTTCACAGGCCTGAACGCCCTCAGCCCAACCATTAACAAGACTCGCTAGGGATACAGACTATAGAATGGAGCCACCTTCGCTTCATGGAGGACACGAAGCTGTATTCAAGGAGTGAACGTGACATTGATTCACTGATCTATACAACAAGGATCTACAGTAGTGACACAGGTATATAAATCCAGACTGCAGATGTCTTCGTTGGACGGTTATAAAGAGAGGGGAGGTAGTCAGAATCGAGTGGGTTGCACTACCAGAAGGCAACATTGCAGATATCAAGGAAAGTTAAAAGTACTTGGGAATCCCACAGGTAAATGAACGCCACAGTCACCAAATACCCAACATGACAAATCTGAAATTTAAAAAACTGGACTAAATTTCAATAAAACTCATTTTCAATGTAAAAGATACACACAGGCTTCAAAACAGATCTTTTTTTTTTTTTTTTTTTTTTTTAAATATATATGATACAACACTCTTAAAATACATATGCAGGGACACTGAAGCTCTTGTAAATATGAAATTACATAGTAAAATGAGGAATTGACTGGTTCATATACAGCGCTTTTCTGCTCTGAGCACTCTATAAAACCGCCTCATTCAACCATTCACACAAGCAACAAATATCAAACATTAGCACACCAATGGATGCATCAGAGAGCAACCTGGGGTCTGTATCTTGCCCAAGGATATTAGGCAAACAGACTGGAACAGCCCAGCATCAGAGCACCAACTTTCCAACTAAAGATGACCTGCTCTACCTCCTCAGCGTAAACTCTCTCTCTACATTCAAAACGCTTGGAGATGACAATATGACCTGCGAGTGGACACTTTGGTGAAACTGTTAGCCAACATCCTAAGATAAAGGATACTGGCAAATGGTAGGAATGACGTACACAGATTTTTGTGAAACAAGTCACCAAAAAGCCTTCTTCAAAAAGTGATCGCTGCCTGTTAGATTCGCTTTTGTAGCCCTCCATAACAACACCCACTTGCTGTATGCCCAGCAGGGTATCCTTTAAAATGCATATTGTTGGATAAAGATGTCCAGAGGACACTTACCAAACCACTCGTCGTCGGTTTCAGCATTCACTAGTTCTTTGAAGTCAACGACGTGGGACGGGGCATCAAACTCGTAGCGCTCCGAAGTGTCCCCGGACTCGTTCTCGGCCATGTTTTCAGGTTATTTCTTCGACAACTCACTAAACAGGAAACTACGAAGATTGCAAACTTCAAATTATCAATCTTTCAGACAAAAAGCAGTTTTATTTGCAACAACCAAACTGAGGTGACTTGCACCCACATAAACCACGGCTAGGTTGCATTCTATCGCTATGGCTTCATGGGAGCCGTGTTAGCCAACAGACAAAACTGGCTGGAAAAGGTCAAAAGCATTTACTTCTCGTCTCCTACGAGAATTTATCCCACAGTGATGTCACGTTAGCTTTGTAATTGCGGTTCCGAGTCGCTTTGTCTTCATAGAAACTGAATATAAACGGTAACATTGCTGAGAAAGAAACAACTGCCGAGCTAGCGTTACATACGTCTTCACGAGAAGGTACTATTAACATAAATCCAACTATAAACTCACTCCATTATACACATAACAATATGCAACACTATATACCGCTCACTAAAAAAATACATCTGAAAATAAGACAACGATAAATAATGTAAATGAGTGCAAAAACTCACCGTCTTTGCTCACTGCGACTAAAAGGGAAAACAAACAAGCCGCGCAGCGCTCAACGGAAGCGTTTAAATTTGCCACTGTTTTGAACCAGCCAATGACAAACGTTGTATTCGCCAACTTGTCACTTATTGGCTTATGCAATGTAAAACGTATTACGTAACCACGTAATCACAAAACTTAAAATCTGCGTGATTTTGTACAGTGATGTGTGTAATTTTGAATACGCCAGTCCACATAATATTGAATATACGTTGTTATTTTTTAGAAATACACACCCACAAGTTGTTAAATTCAGTGTCACAAACTGAATCATCCAAAAGTACAAATGTTTAATATGTGACTTTCTTTTCGTTCGCTTAAAGATCGTTAAATAGGCAGCCACTTTTTCTTCCTCGAAACTTTTATGTCTTATAAACAGTGTAAATGGGTACATTCATCAGCTAAGGAAAAAAAATGCAAAAACTGATGGAACAAAAAATAAATAAATAAAAAATCAGCAAACGTTACAGTTACACATCATGATGTCAGTGTATGATAGCACATACAGATAAACGCACACAACTAAATTATAAAATAATGAAATACACGACTGATTTTGTTCCTGCCTATGTGTTAACCCTGCGACAGACTGGCGACCTGTCCAGTGTGTACCCTGCCTCTCGCCCAAAGACAGCTGGGAAAGGCTCCTGCGCCCAGCGACCGTGAAAACGATAAGTGGTAGCGAATGGATGGATGGATGATTTTGTTCCTTCCTATTTTTCTTATGACCATGAAGTTTTCCATAAGTAATGCACGTTCTTTTCAATTTAGTCCTCATCAAAATAACAATATGCAACACTATATACCATTTATTAAATAAATGAAATATTTCATCACACATACATCTTAACAGTCCTACTGAATATCTTCCTTAGAAAGTTTGCTACATCCATTCAGAATAAGTGTCATAACATTTCAGGCAGATAGGACTCACACAGGACTCCAAGCTAGAAGTTCAGTAGCTTATTTGCAGGATAACAAGGGGAGCAATAATACAGGCTTGGGTCTCCAAAAGCAGACAAATCACAGTTCCTCCTCTCCACAGAATGATTCCTCACCAGACATCAGCCCACCAGTCAACTGTCTCCAAACAGAAAAAAGTCTATCACGCTATAATTAATGCATCAATTAGCCTTTTTCTTATTAATTAATTTAAGGTTATTTATTTGAGGTAAGCACCGACAATCACTGATGATCAATAAACCAATAGGATTGTCTTTTATTTGAAATGGGTTTGCTGTGGGGATGGACTGTGCTGAGGCTAAATAATCAGTAACTCCCCCCTCAGAGTTACTGTTTTTCATAAGAAACATTATTATTGTAATACTGTTAACAGCATCATGTTCTGTTAAACACAATGCCTGTGGTTTTGTGAATACGTTTATAAAATCATCCTAAATGTAGTCAAATGAAATAAACACGTGATGACATTTTATTTATGTCATAGTTTATTTCTAAGAGTGTAGTAGATAAAAACACTGACAGCTGCAGAGTCGTGTCTGGTGTGTTGAACATGAAACAGGAAGTGTTGATCTGAAATCTGGTCAGAATGAATCCAGGTGAAGGTGTGTCACAGGTTAATCTGGTTGGACTGACTGACAGCGTAGCATGGGAGGACTAACATCCACTCCCACATAGCAAAATTGGTATGGCCCCGGATGTGTCCCACACAATGTGGCCCACATACCGCAAAGAATGACGGCCCTTTGGTGGCCCAGACCTGGTTTGCCAGAGGTGGCCCACACATGGGCCAGCACAAGGCCAGTTGCATAGACACTGGTGGTCCTGTGCTGTGTAAGATATATTATTTATACTCTATACTCGACTTTGTCTACTGTATCGCCAAAGTGCTTGCTCATAGGGGGTCATATGATTGTTGGGTTTTTCTCTGTATCTATGAAGCGCCTTGAGGCGACTTTTGTTGTGATTTGGCGCTATATAAATAAAATTGAATTGAATTGAATTGAATTGTATGTGGTCAAAACTGCTTGGTCCCATTAAAACCTTTGCTGAGTCAAATTGTGTTTGTTTTTGCTTTAAATCTAAACTCTGCCCGCCAAGATATTTGATGGAGTGCTGAGCAACTTTGGGTTTGCCTTCTTTATTTAACACTCAGCTTGGCCAGTACAACCTAACAGAATGATCTAAAGTAAGCTGCTAGTAACAAGTGGTCAGTGCAGACTAAGTGATATTGTCACCCCCAAAAGTGTGTGACTTCATGATCCAAAGGGCAAGCAGCTGTACACTGACTGCACTGGTGCAGTTATCAAGAAGAGGGGACTGTTTTTATCTGACAGTGGATTGCATGGCAGTCCTCCAGATGGGGCAGTCTCTGATAACTGCATCATTGAGAAACTGATTCAAATCAGTTCATTCAAAAGTTATTACTTCCAGCTTTTTAAGAAGTGCAGATTTTTAAAATTACTAATATTGTGTAGTCTTTTAACACAAAAAGCACGAAAAATTATGCCTATTCATGAAAAGTTTAGAATACATCCTCCCCTCAAAGTTTTGTGTATTTTCCACAAATTGACCACTGGAAAATGGACAGATTGTCAGGTTAAATGTGTGATATTGACAAAATTCCACGGTTCCCTCTAATGTGATATCAACCAGCAATGTGACAACCAATCTCTATGTTAATAATTCCTGAATATTGTATGTGTATGTTGTTGTTTTAAAGTGGGAAATATTATTTTCCAAACAGGATTTGGGATAAATAAACCATTTCTCATCATCATCAGAACAACAGACTGACAGAGCAACCAGCGTTGCTCCTATGCTGCTACAGACACGACAGTGACTGAGGTGCAAACCTCCTTAATCTCAAAACTGATGTTTCATCATTTAGGCACTGGCCTGGCCTTGTTTCTTTGATTCTTTCGTGTTGTTTGCCATTTCCAGTATGATTATTCAGCATGTCTGGCTGTTTGAGAGTAATTATGGAAACAATATGTTCTTCGCATACTTACAGTCACTTCAGTGCCCCGACTCACTTGAAAAAATTCATATGTGCTCTCCAGAATTTTAACTTGTGTGGGTAATATACAGGGTAATACATCTGCAACACGAGCTATCAGCGGTGACCCTTAGTATATTGAATCAATAACATAGAACTTCAGAAACGATGAAGGGGATGCTGTGGGTGTCAGCTAACCTTGTTTCATATAATTTAATAGAGAAATGCTTTATATACCAACTGCGCTCTAAACACGAACATCCCTGGGAGGCTGTACTCAGGGGCACAACCTTTCAGGCTCTCAGTTAGGGCTAAACATTGTATGGAGACTTTTCATAATATATTATTTTGGTTGGCTAAGTTGCCGTTCACTCACGACTTCAACGTATCCTATTGGCTGAAAGTATGTGGTTTGGCCGGGACAATCCTCGTAGCGCTTTCGGGGGCGGGACTGTTAGTTCTGACAGGAAAACTAAAGAAAGGCGAGTATCTCGCAGGAAAAAGGTAAAACTCTGATTGCTCAGAATCTTCCTTTGCTTTTTAAAATTCCTAGTGTTGAAGCTGGTATCAAGTAATATGCTTCCTTCTCTAAAGTGTGTGTGTTTAGGTCGACAAGAGGCCATCTATCATGAAGAAGTAAGAAAAGTTAGCAAGCTAATGATTAGCTTCCGTAGACGAAATGGAAACTGCAGCTAGGTAGAAGTTAGCCGACACTCTGGTGACCTAAAGAGGTCAACGGGCTACTTCAGAACTGAGGAAACATTAGCGTGCCAAGTTTTATGTAACTTCATTTCACCAGCGTTGAGCTCAGTTACAAGTGCTCCTCCATCGGAGGCAAGTATCATTAAGGAAGTGAAGTTCTAAAGCAGCATAATATTACAAAATCCCCAGATAACCGAGGCTTAAACTCTCAGCAGTGTATAACGGTAAACTATCTTGTTGTGAAGTAGTTAATGGTTTGTATAGGTATTTACAGAAAAGATTAGTCGTTTATAGTATAACTGGAAAGTTAGTTAGGAGATCGATGTACTCAAAATATGTCTGCCTTTACTGAACTGCGTTTGAGCGGACGTCTGAACCTTCAGGAAATAGTGATGTCACAGAAATACATCCTGAAATTACTGCTTTGGATAAAGAAGAGTCACAGCGCTTGAATGGGTTTATCGAGACTATTTAAAAGCCAAATTGTGGCATTTGTGAGCCAACGTATTTATATTGGGTGCCATATTTAGCCAAAAGGACAGAAACTTGGTCTTAACTATCATAACTGTACTTTATTGTGTAGTGATGTGTTCAGTGTTATTGCCACACACACACACACACACACACACACACACACACACACACACACACACACCAAAAATACTATAAGAAGTTTAATTTTTGACATGGTTGTCATATATAATAAAAACATGCCCACTGATGCTTTTATCAAAACTCATAATTATTTATGTAAGAGATTAGTTCAATAGATTCATTTTTCTAAAAAGGCAGCTTGGTCCAAAATAACTTGGAAAGTTGAAAAATAAAATTTAGTTTTTAATAATTTCAATTATCAAGGGGAAAAAAACCCCAAACTACTTGGCCCTGTGGGGAAAAAGTTATTGGCCCCCCTTGAGTTGAATTCAGTTTCACTCACCACCGAGGCCTGATTACTGTCAGACCAGTTTAATCAAGAAATTGCTTAAATACAACCTGTGTCACAACGTGAAGTAGGCTAAAAGATCTCAAAAAGTAACAAACCCTGCCAAAGTCTAAAGAAACTCAAAAAGAGTTGAGAAACAAAGTAACTGACATCTGTCTGGAAATGGTTACAAAGCCATTTTTAAGGTTTTTGGACTCCAGGGCACCACAGTGAGAGCCATTATCCACAAATAAAGAACACTTGGAACAGTGGTGAACTTCCCAAAATTGACAATGGGTGATATATTTGCACATGCGCAGACTTTTTGATGGGCAGAGCAATGTAATCATGGACTGATTTGCATGTTTACAATACAGAAGAAGGCCAAACATGGACAAACTAATTTCCCCCCAAAATTAGGGCTGTCAGCCCTAACGCGGTCATCACGATTAACGCGATTAAAATTTTGAATGCGCTCAACCCATCTGGAGCGCAGAATGAACAAACTTTGGACTAACTGCTGAAATGCGTTGACAGAGACATTTCAGGGATTTTAATTCAGTCTGTGCTCCAGATGAGTTAATTGTTCATCGCGTTAGTCGTGATGATTGCACGTTAACACTGACAACACTAAAAAAAATATAAAGTCACCAATTGGTGACGTATAGTGCGAGCAAAGTACTCAAACACGGCTAACTTACATGAGCATGTACGTGTCCACCATCCGGCTGAGAATGCTAGGCTATCACCAGCTTCTGCAGCTCCATCAACAAGCATTTGGGCGCACTCTGAGGAGGGGGCATTTGCTCACAGATGAAAGAGGGTGCTGTTAAAGCAGCGCTATTATTTTTCTTTCTGTTGACTGCTTCTATTAGCTCCATCATTATTAGCAAACTTACTCATAGGCAAATCAATCAATAAGTCAATAAATAAATACTTTTTTTTTCTTTTTTTTTTTTTACGGATCTTGGAGGCTAGCTGACCAAAATGAGTAACATCCAAGCCACACATGCCAACTATTCATCTAATGCCCATCTCCACTAGTAAGGTAGCCGCAGTAGAAGATATGTCACTGATAACAAGAACTCCTCACAGTACTTGCAGGTCTTCACCTGAAGTCGAGCTCTTTGAGCCTCTGCGAGCAATGGAAACAGGCAAGGTGAGGATTAGTAAGTGTCAGAACGGCAATCCTTGATGAAACAACGCATTCGCAAATACATCAGGAAGATGACCTCCTGAGTTTAGCTGCTCCAAGAATGCCTAAGACAGCTGAAGATGGAGAGTGATGAGGAAGAGGAAGTATGGATGACTGAGCCCCTGCGTGTGATGTACCATTGACGGATGAAGGAAGTGGATGACATCAAGAAATCCTACCAGTTCCTAGAAGAGGCCGGCCTACAGGACAGCACAGAGGCTGTGATCATGGCACATGCCTCTATGGATCTAAGCACCAGATCCATAAAGGCGGCTGTCACAGCTGACAGGACCCAAGTTACAGACTGTGCAAAGGGACCCTGGAAACTGTGAAACACATAGTACCAGGATAAAACCTGGTGAGTGTTCTTCCTGGAATCCAGCACATTCTGGGAACAACATCTGAGACCTCTTTCCAGGAGAAGAGCGCAGTCCTAGGAACAGCTAAGATACAGAACGCATAATAGCAGGATGTCAAGTTGGGACTCAATATGCCTCCTGTCTGGAAAAACTAGTCACATGCATTGTTCAGGTGTGAGTTGGGCCCATTCTTCAACACAAACATTCTTCAAATTCTGTGGTGGTCCTTGGCTCTTGGACGACACTTCTGATAAGTCTTTTCCTGCAGGGAACCATCCGATCCACAAAGGATTGGATGGTTCCCAACATCTGGAAAGAATTTCATGTCACTAGCGCCTTTACAAATATATTCCCTTTGAAAACTGGTGACATGTTCAATACTTATTTTACCTGCTGTATTTAAAAACTAGTCCACCTACCTAGATACAGCAAGCTTCTTTATTTATTTATTTTTTAACAAACCTGTGTTGTGCCTAATTTAGGGAAAATATGATTCAGCACCACTTTCTTCCTTGGGACCCTTAAAGGATGTTTTGGAATATAATTCTCAAACTTGGATAAACTTTTCTTCCATGTTTTCATTCATTGTGTGGTTGAACTTCATGCAGCTGTACACTTTTTTTTTTTTTTTTTTTTTGGTGTTACAAACATACATCACAACGTACGGTTTTCAAAGCTCAACTGTTGAGGATTGACCATGACATGTGTGAGTGCTCACACTCTGCAGGAAACCGTTATTTTGCGGCACAAGCAATAGAAAAGAATGTGTTTCAGAGTGTGTGAACGGGCCTATAGGCTTTAAATGTTTTACAAATCCCTGCATTCCATTTTCAGGCAAAGCAGTGGCTCTCTGATACAGTTGTGTCTGGTTTAGTTACAGAGGGACATTAATAATGTCCTCATCAGGCACTCTACCTGCAAAGACAGGAAATAACCACAACTGACAAAAGCTAGAACTGTTTTCCCTAACGTTCAAAATAAGCTGTGATGAAACATTACAGTTGAAGTTATTTTGTGATTGTTGAGAAATGTGCAAACATTTTAGGGACCTTACTTCAGCTCTGTCCAAGCACACATTATTTTCTTCTTAGTTTTACGTAGTATTTTCTCACCTTTTCAGATTTCTTATTTCACTGATTTTGTGTTTTCACAAGAGCTCAAACCACTCACCCTAACAAGTTTGTCTTTGGCAATAAACCTTTGTGTTAATTTAAATCTCTAGCTTGGCTGATGGATTCTGTACTTTGACTTTTTCAGATGGCGGCAATCAGAAAGAAACTGGTGATAGTCGGTGATGGAGCCTGTGGCAAGACTTGCCTCCTCATAGTGTTCAGCAAGGATCAGTTCCCTGAGGTCTATGTGCCTACAGTGTTTGAAAACTACGTGGCAGATATTGAGGTGGATGGTAAACAGGTAAGCTGTTCATTCTAACAATAAATGTCAGATTGTTTTATATTTATTGTAGCACAGTAGCATAGCAGTGTGTGTGCTATGTGTGAGGCTAAGAGTTTTAAGACAGGACATATCTAAAGTACTTTAACACTAGCCAATTTCATAAATAGCACATTATATTGTAACTATCGATTGATGTATGTACGTTAATATTGAAGCTGAAACTAGCTTTAATTATTTTCTCTATCTTGGATAGCTTTATGAGTGTTAATATAGATATAGCTGATAGAGTTGTGATATTCATTACTGCAAAATTTGCTTTTAACTTTTTGGTCAGCCACCTGCACAAAATGCAGCCACACGGATGATTTCTGTGGTTAATAAGTTCAGAGTTGACTTTAAGTACACCTTGAGTAAAGCTTAACAATAAATAATTTTAACATGGCAGTCTACCACTAATAGATAGTATTAGTCACATGCATTGCTCAGGTGTGATTTTGGTCCATTCTTCCACACAAACAGTCTAGTAGTCCTGAACGTTACATAGGCCCCTTCTATGAACTCTGACCTTTAGTTCTTTCCAAAGACTTTCAGTTGGGTTCAGGTCAGGTGACTGGCTGGACCATTTCAACAGCTTTATTTTCTTTCTTTGAAACCAGTTGACAGGTTCGTTGACTGTGTTGTCTTGCTGAAATGTCCACCTTCATCCTGGTAGATGGCAGGAGATTTAATCAAGAACATCTCGCTTCATTTTTCTATTCATCTTTCCTTCAATGACATGAAGCGTGTCAGTGCCATATGCTGAAAAACATCCCCACACCATGATGTTCCAACCTCCAATTTTCAGTGTTGGTATGGTGTTTGTGGGGCGATATGTTGTGACCTCCCAGCATGGTGTGTAGACCAAGTTTGTTATCATCTGACCAGACTAACTTTCCCAGTATTTCACAGGCTTGTTTAAATGTTGTTCAGCAAACTTTCTGTAGCTCCATAAGTGCTCCTTGGCTCTTTGACAACTCTTCTGATAATTCTTTTCACTCTTCTGTCTGAAGTCTTGTGGGGAGCATCCGGTCGTGGCTCGTTGATGGTAAAATGATGTTCTTTTCACCTCCAGATCATGGCCCCAACAGTACTTACTGGATCCTTCAGTAGTTTAGAAATTCTCCTGTAACCCATTCCATCAGTATGGTTGCAAAGGTCTAAGAGAGCTTATTTTACATTATATACATTATTTATGGACATCAGTGGTTTGACTTGTTTGTATGTGTGGATTGGATGGTTACCAACATCTGGTAGGAATTTCTGTCAATAACAACTTTAGAAATATATTTACTTAGAAAATTGGTGACATGTTCAATACTTATTTTACCTGCTGTATGCAAAGTGTTAAGGCCAGTCAAACTTCGATACAAGAGCAATGAATTTAGTTCAGCATAATGAGGCACATCACAAACTAACCACCTCCTATTACCAGTTTTAAATCTCTGTTTATATCTAACTGTACATACTTGTGTACATACCCTTTCAAACTGAATTTCTGTAATACTGCATCTCACCTGCAGTATCTGTGCGGCTCACGCTTTGGATTCACTGATCAAGCAAAACATGATCTGGAGCCGGGTCATAATTTTACAGCTTAGCAAGAAAACAAACAAAAATGAATCCATTTCCCTCCCAGTTGTAAAACTGGAGCGAGGTCTGTCCATCCAAACTATCTATGAATGCAAAATCAAAACAATTATCAATGCGTTACTCGGTATAGAAATTACTTGTAGATCACATTAATCTTGAGAGAATGTCTGCCTCCTCAAACAAGGATCTTGGGGGCAGATGTCACCTAGACGTTGGTGGGTTGTGCTGCTCTTTTCTTCTCTACTGTCGCCCCCTTAAGTTTGTCTGCACCTTCATCAGTCGAGTGCTCATGCCCTCGATTTTAGGACTCTGTGTAAGCTAGAACACTAATCAATGATTTACACCTCATGCACTTACATACATGCCTGAATGGCTTCCATCCACCTGTCTTCATAGCATGCTGTTACATGATAAAAATGGGCCTGTGTTTGATGACCCTAAGCAGAATTGGTGTGTGTAGTAGGAATTAACTATAGTCCCTCCCCTGCAGGTGGAGCTGGCCTTGTGGGACACAGCAGGTCAGGAGGACTATGACCGACTGCGGCCTCTGTCATATCCAGACACAGATGTCATCCTCATGTGCTTTTCCATTGACAGCCCTGACAGTTTAGGTGAGCCTGTTTCTGTTGGTTTCATTAAAAAAAATGAAAAAACTCTTTTATATCTGCTGCATGTTTACCTTGTCCACATTGTACCTGATGCAGAGAATATTCCGGAGAAGTGGACTCCAGAAGTGAAGCACTTCTGTCCCAATGTGCCCATTATTCTTGTGGGAAACAAGAAAGACCTGCGAAATGATGAGCACACACGCCGAGAGTTGGCTAAAATGAAACAGGTCAGCGACGGCATGCACTCATACAGTTTCATATTAATCCCACCACACAAACACTACACTAACATAACTAATGACAAAAATGTCCATAACTTTTGTCTGTCAGCCTTTAGTCTACTACAGTTTCCACTAACATTCATTAGGTTTTTTTATAGGTCTGCAGCCACTGATAATGAAGACAAATATATTTACTAACTTTTGTTTTGATATAAAGTGTGATATAAGTGAAAAGTTTGGACACAGCTTCTCATTCAATGGTTTTTCTTTATTTTCATGACTGTTTACATTGTAGATTCTCACTGAAGGCATCAAAACTATGAATGAACACATAAGTGTGAAATAACTGAAAACATGTTTGATATTTTAGATTCTTCCTAACAGCTGCCCTTTGCTTTGATTCCTGCTTTGCACACTCTTGGCATTCTCTCCATGAGCTTCATGAGGTCGTCACCTGAAATGGTTTCCAACAGTCTTGAAGGAGTTCCCAGAGATGCTGAGCACTTGTTGGTCCTTTTGCCTTCACTCTGCGCTCCATCTCATCCCAAACCATCTCCACTGGGTTTAGGTCAGGTGACTGTGGAGGCCAGGCCTCCATCACTCTCTTGGTCAAACAGCCGTGACACAGCCTGGAGGTGTGTTTGCTGTTGAAAAATCAATGATGGGATGGCATGTTGCTGCAGGATGCTGTGGTAGCCATGCTGGTTCAGTGTGTCGTTAGTTTTGAATAAATCTCCAATAGTGTCACCAGCAAAGCCCCCTGACACAATCACACCTCCTCCTCCATGCTTCACAGTGCATGCATGTAGAGACCATTGTTCACCATTTCTGCGTCACGGGTGGAACCAAACATCTCAAATTCTGACTCATCAGACCAAAGCACAGATGTCCACTGGTCTAATGTCCATTCCTTGTGTTTCTTGGCCCAAACAAATCTCTTCTGCTTGTTGCTTTTCCTTAGTCGTGGTTTCTTAGCAGCTGTTTGACCATAAAGGCCTGATTCACACAGTCTCCTCTGAACATGTAGAGAGATGTCTGCTACTGGAGCTCTGTGTGGCATGTATCTGGGCTCTAATCTGAGCTGCTGTTAACTTGTGATTTCTGAGGCTGGTGACTCGGATGAATGTCCTCATGTGAGACAGTTTCATCATAGCGTTTGGTTCTTGCGACTGCACTCGGGGACACAATCAAAGTTTTCCAGACTGACTGACCTTCAGATCTTGAAGTAATGATGGGCTGTTTCTCTTTACTTAGCTGATTGGTTCTTGCCATAATATGAATTCTAACAGTTGTCAAATAGGGCTGTCAGCTGTGTACCAACCTGACTGCTGCACAACACAACTGATGGTCCCAACCCCATTAAGAAGGCAACAAATGAACCCTGACAGGCACACCTGTGAAGTGAAACCATGTCAGGTGACGACATCATGAAGCTCACTGAGAGAAGGCCGAGGGTTTGCAGCGCTGTCAACAAAGCAAAGGGCGGCTACTTTGAGGAATCTGTGATATAAAACACACACACACACACACACACACACACACACACACACACACACACACACACACATACATATATACATATATATATATGTATATATATATATATATATAATTCCATAAACAATCCCGATCAAAAGCTTAAGACCACTTGAAAAATGGCAAAAAATCATATTTTGCATGGTTGGATCTTAACAAGGTTCCAAGTAGAGCTTCAATATGCAACATGAAGAAATGGGAGTGAGACAAAACAATTATTTTTGAAAACAACATTTAAACTGAAACAGGCTGTTTTACAGCTGATCAAAAGTTTAGGACCACACCTCAAAAAAAACTGTAAACCCCCCAAAACAGAAATCAAAGGTCCAAACATGAACTCGGTCATGAGCAGCTCCACCGTTAGTGTTGATCACATCAGAAATTAGTTCCGGCATGCTTGATGATTTACTGGTAAACTTAAGACAGGCTTGTGCATATACCTTACTGTGGACAGGTGTGCTTTATACATTTACAGTAAAGAGTTCAGATGGGGAGTGTCTGGAATTGATTGATTGTAATCTGTGGGCTAAATGTGCTCACAGCCAATCTGTGGGAGGGATCAAAGACTTATTTCACTCAATGACAAACAAATCAACATTATGTTTTTGTTTCTGGACCTTCGGTTACTCTTACTGCTCTCCATTAAAATTAATCTACCATGAACATTAGAGTGTGTTCATTTCTTCTAAGTGAGCAAACGTATAAATCCCACAGAGGGTCGAATAATGATTTCACTTCTTCTTTTTCATTGGATTGAGCTGGTTTTCCTTCATGGTTTTGTTCTTCTCAAACAGGAACCTGTGAAGTCAGAGGAGGCGAGAGAAATGGCCAACCGGATCAATGCCTTTGGTTACTTGGAGTGCTCAGCCAAGACGAAGGATGGTGTGAGGGAGGTGTTTGAGATGGCCACCAGGGCGGCGCTACAGGCCAAGAAACGAGGCAGAAAGAGTGGCTGCCTTCTGCTATAGAGTGTCAAGTTACACAGGTTAGGGAGGACAGGAGGAAAGGATCCTTGCCAACAAAAACATTCCTCCTGTTTCTACGTTGTCACCATGCTGTGCAGAATTGAATGGGGCCTTTTCAGGAATAAGGGAGAAAAATCAAACTAGGTCAAAAGGGGAGTGTAAGCATTCATGTCCAAGGTTTAATCTGCCTTTTAATCTGTTATCATATCTTTGGATTCATCAAACCTAAAATCAAGAGAACATGGAAAGAAGGAACCATCTCTCTTAAAGAGGTGCGTTGGGATTTCCAGACCTATGAAGTGGTCTCCGTTATTCTAAATTGCAGCCTGATGGTCTGTACACGAGCCCATCTTTTAGAACTGATCCATCCCAGGTGTTCAGTACATTCACAGCTGTGTACCATATGAACAAGTTTCTGGAGGACTTGGCTTGTGGCGTTTCTTTGAGTTAACATCCTATTAGTCTGTACTTTTGTCATTTCCTTTATTTCTCTGCAAAGACCAACCAACTCTATACGGACCTGATTTCCTCCTTTATGATGATGAAGTAACCTGTCGCTGCAGGTTCACATTCAAAATCCACACTACCGCTCAAAAGTACAAATCGCCAAATGTCAAATTAAATAATTCAATAAAAATCACACTTTTATTCTTTATTATTGATATTAAAAAGTTAGAAATAATGATTTTTGCAAAAATAATTGAGTCTTTCCAGCATTCTACTGTCAGTTTGCTGACATTTTAGTTCATTCTTCCAGAAGCTCCCAGTTTAATGTGGGTGAGAGTGGACTGAGACCCAATGACTGTGCTGGGTTCTCAGCTGCTTCTGTATAGTTTAGAGTCATTCTATGGCTCACTGTGCTGTTGCAGTCAGTCAGCATCCACAGGATCCGATGTTGTCCTGAATTTCCCAGAATTTCCCACTTCACCCCAAAGACCTCCAAAACTTTTACAAAGTGCCACTTGACAGGTGGCAGGCACACCTCCACGATCCTTCAGTCTTTGTCTCAGAAATATTCTTTTTGACCCAAATACCTCTGTTAGGTTTATCTGTTCATAAAACTTTCTCCCTGACTTCCTCTGTCCAACATCTGTTCTTTTTCCCCCACATTATTTCTAAAGCACTTTAAAAACAACATAACAGCTGACCAAAGTGCTGTACAGAAAATAAGAGAACAAAAGAATAAATCAGTAAAAGTACATACAAAGGGTAAGAAGATGACAACTCTCACTGGGTTAAAAGCCAGGTGTGTGGGTTAAAAGGTGTGTTTTTAAACGGGTTTTAAAAACAGTGAGGGATGGAGCCTGCCTGACCTCCAGAGGCAGCTCATCCCACATTTTGGGAGCCAAAGCTACAGAAGCTGGGTCTCCTTTGGATTTATAAAAGCACCTGGTTAGCTGATGTAAGAGCATGTGACGGCATGTAAGGGTGAAGCAGCTCAGGGGCAAAACCATTAAGAGAATTAAAAACAAAATAATTTTAAAATTGATTCAAAACCTTTACCCATCTATTCATTTTATAAGGTGGTCTCTTTTTTCCCCACTGTTTTTAAGCAGGCGTTCGTGATCTGCTTCTCAGCTCTTGTTGTTTAGTGTTTAGCAGGTGTTTTTCTCAGACAGCAGACTCATGTATTTGGCCTGCTGCTCAGTTGGGCTGTTCTATAAAGGGAATAATATTGTGTACAATGTTCTGGGCAGTTTCCTGCATGCAATAGCGTTCACTTTCATAGCACATTATGGTTGAACACACAAAGGATGATGTTTCAGTTACTCAGCTAGCTAAAAGTTTAAAAATGTAATGAATTAACCTTCTAACATGATAAACTTGAATTAGTAGCAACATGCCATTGGAACACTGTGTGCTAAGAATCGGCCTTTCTACTCCAATACAGGTATTCCAATAAAATTACAGTAATGCATGATTACATTAGTTGTGTATGATGTAGTCATAGACTGTGGTTCATTTCTGACTTTTTGTTTTTCAAAATAAAAGTCTGCGCTTCTCTTTCAAAACAAGGACTTTCTGTGTGATGCCAAACCTTGTGTGTAAGATTAAATTACCAGTGTTTTGTACAACTTTTCAAAATTTGATTGCTCGATTTTGTTTTTCAAGTCATTAAACTGATGTGGACTGTCTAACACTGTATGTAGTTGGCTATAGAAGCACTAACAAAGGCAAATGATCCTGAACAGAGTTTTTGTTAACTGTCAGATATTAAAGAGGCCTTGGTGTACCTCTGACACAGAGGAGTGGATGTTTATAGAAGAAAGGATTGTGTTCGAGTCGAGCAGTTCCAGTTTTAATGTGACACCTCCATGTTTCTGATCCGGTCTTGTTCACCTGCTGTCTTGAAGAGTTAATATAATGTACAATTTCTACAACACTAATTCCATCAGTGCTACAGTTAGACTGTAACTAGAAGGCTTTTAAGACTGGACACACTTGGTAAAGAACAGTGTTTCTCTTCTAATATCTTTGTGTTGTGCTGATGGAATTAGGGCTCTGGAAATTTACATTATGCTACTTTAAAGCATGTTGTGAGGCTAATATGTAACTCATTATTTAAGTACAAGTTTGAACATTTATAGTGTACCTATATGTTTTGTTTTTCTTTCCTGCTCTGCATTCCATTGTATGCTATTTTAACTATGGGATATTCCATCAGCTTACTTTTGTATTATTTGCACATAGCTTCAAATGTCTGTGTCATATAAAAACACACAATGTCCAAATTCTGAAATGCAAAATGCAAGGATCTTCTATAGGATTGGTTATTTGTAAGCAAAATATTCTTTTATATCCAGTAGTCTTTTGTAAAGTTTTCTAAAGGAAATACATTTGAGAATGACCAAATCTGCTGTGTGTGTCACTTCTCATGTGTTTTGTCCTCTTACCCACTTAAGAGTGTCCAAGTCTTGGCTCAAGATGGTGAGCATGATGATCTGTGTAGATGTCCATGTGTCTGCAAACGTATAACAGGAACATATTCCCCATCGATGCTATAACCTCATCAACAGCCAAGTTTAATCCCAACTCCATACTGCAAACATTCAAGTATTCCAGATAAGCAATGAGTCTAGTTTTTGCCTCACAAAGGAAAAATAACATAAAAACCATAGTGTAATTACTGGCCAACACTTGGCAGACTTATGATGTAAGTGTGTGTGAGCCCCACATTCAAGGGCTTTAGATGCAGAGAGATGCAGAGAGGCTGGAGAAGGTTATGAAAGCCATTCTAAAAACCTGACAGTTTAGCAGTTCAGCAGATAAAATGACTGTTGCTGTTTTTGCAAAAACAATGCACTGCACATCAAACCTCATCCCAACAATGACATATGGTGGAGGAAGCATGTTTTGGGATCAACGCCTGATCTCTTCAGCCTCAAATATATTCCATTGTGGACACAGACAACTGGAGACCCCGAGGAGTCATTACTTTAAAGTCTGACACTAGTGGGCATGCAAGTGGAAGTACATCTGAGGCTTTACAGTCATTAAAGGAACAATAAATTGAATCAATGAGTCTGATTATTTGTACTGGATCTAGCGAGCGATTCACAAGTTGAATCTTAGGACAGTTTGATGAAATAAGATAAATTACCCAAAGCATGGATGTAAATTAATATCAGAATTGTTCAAAAAAAAATCAGGGAGGCCTGTGCTTAACCCACATGAGGTGGTGTAGCATGATGCGATGATATTTTATAATCAAGATATTCCATAACTGTTGATGAACTGAAACACCTCGCAGAAGGACTGGTCCAAAGTTGTTCTTCGTTACTGTGCAAGTGTCACGAGCAACTGTAGAAAAACCTGTGATGAAGACTGGTCCAGTGAACACTGTTAAGATTTTACAACAGAAAGCACCAATAAATAAAGATGAACTCGCAAATTCCACTTTATTGCTGTGAGGAATCTCAAAACATTCTTCTTTTGGAGTGTTATATGTGTATATTGTCGTATATATCACTGTGTAAACAGTTTTTCAGCAGTACCAGCTGAAGTCACAGCTCCAGGCTCTGTCAGGTTTATGTGACCAGTGCTGGATCCCACAAACCACCCGCCTACACAGCAAATATCCATGTGTGCTTTACTCTAATGAGGTTGCTTATCTTCTCTTTGAGCTCTACATACTCAAAAGAATAACACAACATATTTATCCTATAGACTTGCAGTATATAAGGAGATGACTAGATTTGAATCAAGTATGATTACTGCATTTAATGGGTGGAAGTGCAGAAACTGAAATTGCACTTTGAACTTAAAAGGTCCTACTATGACTATAGATAATATAGAGCATATTTACTCTGAGGTCTGCATGACACCTGCAAAGTGTTGTGCATGATAACTCTTACATGTCATTCTTAGATCCAGCACTCATGTGGTTCAGCCATCCTCTGAACCACTCACCTGCAGTTATCAGGCTGAGCCCACTGAACAAAACTGCATGAAAAACACCTGTGAAATATAATAACCCACTATATTTAATATTAACATGTTGTACAATAAAGTGTATGACTTTTCTTTAGTGTTTCTGAAGAAACACTAAAGAAAAGTTCACATTTTTATGATGTTTCTTGCAACTGTAAATGTGAACAACAATGTTGGCACCACACGGCATATGGTGCCTCAGGCACAGTGAGTTTAATCTTCATCTTCTTTCTATAATATCTGGTGGAGTCCTGTCACAAAGTCCTGATAGTACGGCTCTGAAATGATAACAAAAAGAGAACTAAGGCAGTGAGCTGGTTTTTTGACTGTGGACATTTTGCAAACACCCACAAACCTGTGTCAGGGTCAATGTACGAGTGTCTTATGAGAAAGTCCAAGACTACCATGGCAGAGTTGGGTTTGAAGTCATCAGTGGCCAGCAGTTCCTTCACCTGAAACAAGATGCTATATTTTATATCTTTGTGTCATCTATATCTCAACCCATGCAGTACTGGCTCCTAGAAGCTGAATTCCCAAATTATAGTATGAGAAAAACACTAACCTTATCTATAGGGAGGAGGTAAAACTCCTGCACCTCTCCATCCCCTATTATGGGCTTAAACTCCAAAGGAAGTTCCAAATCAAAGACAAACTGGCTTTCTGGAAACACACCCTCTTCATCCTCATATGTGTAGCTTGAAAATAAAATAAAACAAAAGCAGCTAAATTGTCTCTTTGAAAATCCAATTATATAACTAACTGTTTCATAAAGCAATGATTCTCCAGAACAGGAGGTTCTTCCAGAGGTGTCACTGTGAGGCTGTGATCCAGCCACACCAAAGCTGCAGTATATCAACACCAGTACCGGTGCCCCTCTACCATTCTGACTACTAAAACGCATGTTTTATTATACCCAGTATTTAATTCATTTTGATCACACTATTCCAATTAATGCAAAAACAGTGTTCACAGAATTGTGTTTGTTCTGCCTGTTACAGCAATACGATCGAGCTGCAGCTGCTGAGAGGTTCTAAGCAGCTGCGCAGGCTTTGAAGTGACAGATCTGTAGATCACAATCAAACAATCAACAATCAAAAATACAATGTAGAAATGTAAAAAGATATTGCAAATAAAAATAGTTCTGGTTTTATAGACAGAAGCTGTCTGATGGTTTTCTGTGGTACATCACAGTGGAATGAGCCTTTTCCACAGTGCCTCCTGTTACTGTCCAGCAACAAATATACTGATAAAAATAAAAAATTCAACTTCCACATTTTGTGTGTATATATATATATATATATATATATATATATATATATATATAGGAGCAGAGGATCGCAAGTTCGATCCCCGCCTGGGGCGTCTGTATCCAGTAAGGGTCCTAAGGCTAGACCCCATATGCTAAGCGAGCCTACCGCAGACATGAGCGAGACACATAAATATGAAGGCATGCCGGCTCGGACGTCGCCCGGATCAACGAGGTCCGCGTCAGGTGTTGAGGAACCAGGGCACCCTGACGAGAAGTGGGCTACTAGAGACGAAAACAGGGCGTTGTTGGAATGCTACTACGCAAGTAACCCTGGCGGAATTGGTTACATGAATAGGATGAGGGACCTATGGATTCTTCGATACCCAACATTCACAATGACGGCGAAACAACTAGTAGCTCAGTGTTCCAACATTCGAAAGAAGGGACTGCTCTCACAGCTAGAGATTGACGAGGTACAACATAAATGCTACGGCAAGGGGGAGCCAGGACGCCAGGTCAGGGGGGAGATTGGGTACAAAGCCCCAAGTGCGATAGGAGAAGGATCGTTGAGTACGAGAGGAACTGACCTGAAAGATAGGATCATGGCCAAGCTTGAAACCTGGATCCCCCGTAGCTGGTTACCAAGATTGCCTGAAGTACCCTCAGAAGGTCTGCTAGATGATGTTAATGCAGCACTACGGATGATGCCTACAGCCACGCTTACCGAGACTAACAAGCTGATCTACAATACGGCAGCAGTGATCAGTGAGATGCTTGGCTATAAGTTGAACAGCCACATGGAGAAGGAGGCTAGAGGGCAAGATCTAATTAGCACGGAGGGAGGTTAGCCAACTAACAGAATTCCAGAAAGGTGCGACAAAGAAGGTGCATAAAAAAAATACAGCAAGCTGTCCATACCTGAGGCCTTGGAAACTGCCAAGCAAACACTCACAGCCTTGGCCAGCCGCTTGAGGAGGTACACCAGAGATAGAAGGCAGGAGAATAAACCAGCTGTTCTCCACAGAACCAGCAAAGGTGTACTCTCAGTGGCAAGGAAACAATAAGAGAACAGCACCACCAAGGCTGGAGACGGAGCAATACTGGAAGAGCATATGGGAGAAGGACGCAACCCATAACAGCAATGCTCAGTGGCTAGTGGATCTGAGGGCAGACCATAGCAACCTCCCTGAACAGGGTCCAGTAACCATCACGGTGGCAGACATCCAAGCAAGGGTCTCTAGTATGAAGAGATGGACAGCACCAGGCCCCGACATGGTTCACGCCTACTGGCTGAAGAAGCTGACTGCACTCCACGAGCGTCTGGCAGCACAAATGAACCAGCTGCTAGTTGACGAGAGACACCTGGAATGGCTAACCAAAGGTCGGACGGTCCTGATCCTCAAGGACCCCAAGAAGGGACGGGTCCCATCCAACTACCGACCAATAACCTGCCTCAGTACTACATGGAAGCTCCTGTCAAGCATCATATCGGCTAAGATGAACAGGCACATGGGTCAATACATGAGCGGGGCACAGAAAGGGATTGGCAAGAATACCAGAGGCGCAAAACACCAGCTACTGGTAGACAGAACAGTGAGCCGAGACTGCAAGACCAGGCTCACCAACCTGTGCACTGCCTGGATTGATTACAAGAAGGCCTATGACTCAATGCCCCACAGCTGGATACTGGAATGCCTAGAATTGTACAAGATCAACAGGACCCTAAGAGTCTTCATCAGGAACTCAATGGGGATGTGGCGTACAACACTAGAGGCCAACTCCAAGCCCATAGCACAAGTCACCATCAAGTGCGGGATCTACCAAGGAGATGTTCTGTCCCCACTGCTGTTCTGCATAGGCCTGAACCCCCCTCAGTGAGTTCATTAACAAGACTGGCTATGGATACCGACTACGGAACGGAGCAGTTGTCAGCCACCTCCTGTACATGGATGACATCAAGCTGTACGCCAAGAGTGAACGAGACATTGATTCACTGATCCACACTACCAGGATATACAGCAATGACATCGGGATGTCATTCGGGCTGGAGAAGTGTAGTCGGATGATAACAAAGAGAGGGAAGGTAGTCAGAACTGAGGGGATCGAACTACTAGAAGGCAACATTGCAGACATAGAGGACAGTTACAAGTACCTGGGGATCCCGCAGGCGAATGGGAACCATGAAGAGGCAGCTAGGAAAGCTGCAACCATCAAGTACCTGCAGAGGGTCAGGCAAGTCCTGAGGAGTCAGCTGAACGGTAAGACAAGATCCGGGCTATCAACACCTACGCCCTGCCCGTGATCAGGTACCCAGCTGGTATAATAAGTTGGCCAAAGGAGGAGATAGAAGCCACTGACATCAAGACAAGAAAGCTCCTTACCATGCATGGAGGGTTTCACCCCAAGTCCAGCACCCTGAGGCTGTACGCTAAGCGGAAGGAAGGGAGCCGGGGACTGGTGAGTGTCAGCACCACAGTCCAGGATGAGACAACGAACATCCAAGAATACATTGGGAATATGGCCCCAACTGACCGAGTGCTCAGTGAATACCTCAGGCAGCAGAAACCCAAGAAAGAGGAGGGAGACGAGGAACCATCATGGAAGGACAGGCCCCTGCACGGTATGTACCACTGGCAGATAGAGGAGGTGGCTGATATCCAGAAATCCTACCAGTGGCTGGACAAAGCTGGACTGAAAGACAGCACAGAGGCACTAATCATGGCAGCAGAAGAACAAGCTCTGAGTACAAGATCCATAGAGGCTGGGGTCTACCACACCAGGCAAGACCCCAGGTGCAGGCTGTGTAAAGATGCCCCTGAGACAATCCAGCACATAACAGCAGAGTGCAAGATGCTAGCAGGCAGGGCATACATGGAACGCCATAACCAAGTGGCCAGCATAGTATACAGAAACATCTGTGCCGAGTATGGCCTGGAAGTTCAGAGGTCAAAATGGGAGACGCCCCCAAGGGTGGTGGAGAATGACCGAGCTAAGATCCTGTGGGACTTCCAGATACAGACGGACAAAATGGTGGTGGCTAACCAACCGGACATAGTGGTGGTAGACAAACAGAAGAAGACGGCTGTAGTGATCGATGTAGCGGCTCCGAATGACAGCAACATCAGAAAGAAGGAACACGAGAAGCTTGAGAAATACCAAGGGCTCAGAGAAGAGCTCGAGAGGATGTGGAGGGTGAAGGTAATGGTGGTCCCAGTGGTAATCGGAGCACTAGGTGCGGTGACTCCCAAGCTAGGCGAGTGGCTCCACCAGATCCCGGGAACAACATCGGAGATCTCTGTCCAGAAGAGCGCAGTCCTGGGAACAGCTAAGATACTGTGCAGGACCCTCAAGCTCCCAGGCCTCTGGTAGAGGACCCGAGCTTGAAGGATAAACCGGCCGCAGAGGGTGAGCTGGGTGTTTTTATATATATATTAGAAATTTTTAATTTATTTTATCAACTTTCCTTCTGACGATGCTGTCTGTGTTGAGAGCTCAGTGGATCTGCGCTCGACAGTGCAGCCTAGGCGGAGTAGTCAAACGCAGATTCACTGAGCGCAGGGCAAGCTAGCGAGACAGAAGTTAAGCTCTCCTTGCAACATGGCAAATTGAACCTCCCCCACCCTAATTCAGATCTGGCGTTTGGAACTATTTTGGTATTCATGTGAGGTATGACCCTGAAGGTAAGCACGTCATGGACTAAAGTAAAACAGTATGTTGGATGTGCTACGCAATGCTCAATTACATGGGTGGGAACTAGTGTGTTAGCGCAGTTAGCTCGTTAACGTGTTGGCCGTCCAGCCCCACGCACGGGGCAATCCGCGGTAGCTCGTTAACGGAGATTTGCCGTGTTGTGGCGTTAACGTCATTTCAACGAGATTAACGCTGACAGCACTAGTGGGAACACAATGAATATGACTGCACATTTACTCCGACAGCATCCTAGTGCAAAGACAAGTGGAAGCAGACAAAAACAACAAGCACGCATGCTACAAACTTTACCCAAGTCATTTAGACAGCCGTTAGCACATGATTCTCCTTATGGGGACCTGATATGTTTAATATGCTGCTGAGAATATAGCCCAGAAGAAGCGTATAGTATAGCTTTTATTTTTGAAAGAGCCGTTTCTCTGTAATAAACTCTCTTTTCCAAAGATGAGTGATTCCTCAATCAGATACAGGGCTCGCAAAATGGCTAGCCTGACGTCCTGGGGCCAGCGATTTTTCCAGTCGGGCTACCAAAATCTATCTCTGCCCTGCCCGTCGGGCTATCGTAGGAAGGAAAAATATATGTCAATGCTTTTGCATTCTTTCAGAAATGTAGCTGGGTAATTATGTCATTGGCATCGGTGAGCCACTGTCAATATGTGACATATTGAAATCGGTTTGAATTTGCGCTTGTTTTTTGCTTTCACTTTGCAATCGCGCGAACTGTGTATAGAGAGCGACAGTACTGATTGGTGAGTGACGATAATTTGTGCACCAATTCCTCTGACATCGTCTTATCAATCGTTAGCTTACTATGCAAACATGACAAGTGAAATCTCCCGCAGCAAGCTTAAACGTGAGAGGTTGATCGCGCAGAGAATCGCTGAGCGTTATGTGAGTGTGTGTGTAAAAGCAGCAGGATATATATTTTAGTTCTGCTGAGCCAAATAAGACAGGTCAGGGTGAAGAAGTGACAGCCAAAGAAAAGCTTACCACAAAACGGAAAAGTTATGACAAATCAGACTATAAGGCAAAAAGAAAGTGCAGCTTTATGGTTTCATGGACAAAAGAATTTCTGTGGCTGCAATATGACAAGCTATATAACCAGGGGTGCACATAAGTGGTCCGCAGGTGCGCATTCGCTGTCAAAATACAAAACGTGCACAAGATAAGAAGTTGCAACGCGTGTTTGCGTACATAAGATTTTCTGGAGGACAGACATTTGTTTAGAACTCTTAAAGATGTCGAAGAAGCTCCTTTAAGCAATTACTTTGGTGTTCCTCGACCTCCAAAGAAATGTCAGAAGGAGTCCGAACCACAAAAGAAGCTCGTATTCTCGGAAAAGTGGTTGCAGGAGGTGAGCTGGCTTCAAACAAATGATGAACGCACAGAGATATGGTGCGGAATGTGCCGTGAAAATCCCACTCTAGCGGACAAAAACAGTGCCTTTTATATGGACGCAAACGCGCGTTGCAACTTCTTATCTGGTGCGCGTCTTTTATTTTGACAGCGAATGCGCACATGCGGACCACTTATGTGCACCCGTGTAAATAACATAATGTTCTGCCGGGTGTGTTGTTGGTTTTCCCTCGATTTCTGAGTCGACAAGCGCCTTTGTTACTGGGACCAGTCATTTTAAGAAAGGCCCCCATTAGAACCCATGAGAAATGCATTATTGCTCAGTCTGCAATATCTTTCCCAGAACAAACACCAATTGCAAATAACATACTAAAAATAAACCTGAAAATCAGTTTAAAACAGCGTACTATGTTGCAAAGAGTGAACTACCACTGGCAAAATTTAGCAGTCTTTGCAAACTTCAAAAAGCAAATGGCCTAGATCTTGGTTCCACTTGCCTCTTACCCGTGACTTCAGTAGAAATTTCAAATTCAGGATCTGACACAGACTGATTCATGTCCTACACAGTTCTTACAAGTTCATAGAAATTTCTGTTCAATTAGAACCAAGTATTTGAGTTGATGATTGTAATTTTTATACGTTGTAATTTGTTTTTCAACAATTTTTTGATTAATGTTTTGTTTCCTTTACAATATTATACTTTAATGTATAATACTGTAAAGGAAACAAAACAGGAAACAAAACATCAATCAAAAAATTGCTCTCTTTTTTATTCGGGCTACTTAAATTTATTTTGGGCTACCAAAAACTGAAGAGTCCCTGCCCGAAGGGCTACCAGGGATTTTGAAATTTTGCGAGCCCTGTCAGATATATTTATTTTTTTTATTACTTTTTTGTTTCAGCAACATTAAATTTAAAAACTGTACTTTTGAGTTAAAATATATATTTATAATTTTAATAAATGACAAATTAAAAAGGCATGAACATTTTTTTTTGTATCGAAAAAATATCGAACCGTGACACCAAAGTATCGAACCGAACCGAACCGTGAATTTTGTGTATCGTTGCACCACTAATATATATATATATATATATATATATATATATATATATCCACAGCCCCATCCCCCTTATTATGTGGGGATCTGCAGGCTCTGTTTTTGCCTTTTGATCTGTTACTGTGTAATCACTGTTAGTTGGAGTCTTTTCGGGAGATATGTCAGTAAGAAAACAAAGTGTAGATTACCCTTAGCGTTGTTCTTTAACCCCCTTCTTCTTAGCAGTGTATCAAGCTCACCTTACTGTTGCAACTGGACGAGCCTTCTTAGCTATGGCTGCTGGAACACAGGCTTCCTCCTGACACTCTTTGACCAGAGTGTGTTTGATGCCAACACCAGCAGCCAGCCCACCTGCTGCCTTTGAGGATACAAGCAATACACTGAAGAAACTGAAGTGGAATAGCTTGACATGAGATGCTGCACCAATGCTTTCATCACACTATGGCAGTATGTCAGTGTTTCAGTCTATTCTTACCATGTTATCCAGGAGCCCAGGGTACGTCTGCTTGGTGTGGGAGCGCCGTGCCAACCACATACAAACCTCCTGACTGTCACTGACAGTGTAGCCATTGATATGAACTCCATACCGCTTCACCCCAAAGAGACCTGCAGTGTAGCAGCATGGTCTGCTCATACAGCTCAAACACAGGTATAATATAAAAGCCTGAGACGGTGCTCAAAAACCTACTTGTAGCTGCTCTTTCCATCCACATCAAAGGGCAGTCTGAAAATCTGGGCATTACACTGTATTTCTGAAAGAACAGATGTTTTAGTGTTATAAGTGAGAACATGTAAGTTGATTTAACCTTGAACATTTTTTCACACCTTCCACCTATATTTAAGACAGTGAAACTATCTTGCTTTGCCCTTTTCATTCCACCTGCTTATAACCATTCAGAGAAGTAAACAACTGAACCCAAAGCCAAAATGTAATGCAATGCAATTTGGTTAGCATGGTGGTTAGGACTCTTGCCACACAGCAAGAAGCTGCTGGGTTTGACTCCACCATCTGGCCGGGGCTTTTCTTTATGAAGTTTGCATGTTCTCCTTGTGTCTGCATGGGTTCTCTCCAGGTTCTCCGGCTTCTTCCACCAGTCAAAGTCATGCAGTTAGTGGGATTATGTAAATAGATACATTTACATAATCCCATAATCCCACACAACATCCAGCCCATAAAGGGCTGGATGTTGTGTAATTTTCTTCTCCTACAGTCAGATGAAACTGATGCTTTTCTACTTGGTCTTAAATCCTCATAAGCAGGGTTTTTAATCAAATACTGCTAAGGCATTACCTTTGCCTTCATTAACACTGTGATAAATCTTGGAGCTAATTTGACCAGCACGTCCTTTAACATGCACTTTAATAAAATATGTGGGACTGCTTTTTTTTTTTTTTTTTTGCAAAATATTGCAAAAAATTAGAAACATCATCTCTCAGAGTGATGTTGAAAAGCGTGTTCATGTTTATTAACTCTAGGCTGGACTATTATACTTTATTATTATCTGAGCAATCTAATCACTATATGTATGTGTGTGTGTGTGTGTGTGTGTGTGTGTGTGTGTGTGTGTGTGTGTGTGTGTGTGTGTGTGTGTATATATATATATATATATTCTCATCAGGACCATCAAGGACTCAGTGGGGATGTGGCGTACACACTAGAGCCCAACTTCAAGCCAATATCACAAGTTAACATCAAGTGCAGGATCTACTGCTGTTCTGCATAGGCCTGAACCCCCTCAATGACACCGTTAACAAGACTGGCTACAGATACTGGCTACAGAATGGAGCCGTTGCCACCTCCTCTACATGGATGACATTAAGCTGTATGCCAAGAGTGAACGTGACATTGATTCATTGATCCACACCACCAGGATCTATCTACAGGAACGACATCGGAATGTTGTTAAGATTGGAGAAATGTAGTCTGATGATAACAACGGAAGGTAGCCAGAACTGACAGGATTGAACTACTAGAAGGCAACATTGCAGACATAGAGGACAGCTACAGGTACCTGGGGATCCCACAGGTAAATGGGAACCATGAAGAGGCCGCTAGGAAAGCAGAGGGTCAGGCAAGTCCTGAGGAGTCAACTGAATGGTAAGAAAAAGATCCAGGCTATCAACACCTACGCCCTGCCCGTGATCAGGCACCCTGCTCGGTTAATAAGCTGGCCAAAGGAGCCACTGACATCAAGACCAGGAAACTTCTGACCATGCATGGAGGGTTTCACCCCAAGTCCAGCACCCTGAGGCTGTATGTTAAGCGTAGGGAAGGAGGCCGGGGACTAGTGAGTGTCAGCACCACGGTCCAGGATGAGGCAACGAACATCCATGAATACATCAGGAAGAAGGGGGCCATCTTCCTGACTGCGTGCTCAGTGAATACCTAAGGCAGCAGAAACCCAAGAAAGTAAAGGAAGAGGAGAAACCATCATGGAAGGACAGGCCCCTGCACGGTATGTACCACTGGCAGATAGCGGAGGTGGCTGATATCCAGAAATCCTACCAGTGGCTGGAAAAAGTTGGACTAGAAGACAGCACAGAGGCACTAATCAGGACTTCCAGGTTATACTCAGCACAGATGTTCCTGTATACTATGCCAGCCACTTGGTTATGGTGCTCCATGCCGGCTAGCATCTTGCACCCTGCTGTTATGTGCTGGATTGTCTCAGGGGCATCTTTACACAACCTGCACCTGGAGTCTTGCCTGGTGTGGTAGACCCCAGCCTCTATGTGCTCAGAGCTTGTTCCTGTGCTGCCATGATTAGTGCCTCTGTGCTGTCTTTCAGTCCGGCTTTGTCCAGCCACTGGTAGGATTTCTGGATGTTAGCCACCTCCTCTATCTGCCTGTGGTACATACTGTGCAGAGGCCTGTCCTTCCATAATGGTGCCTCCTCTTTCTCTGCATTCTTGGGTTTCTGCTGCCTGAGGTATTCATTGAGCAAGTGAATGAAGGCTCTTAGGATCCTGTTGATCTTTTATAGTTCTAGGCATTCCAAGATCCAGGTGTGCGGCATTGAGCCACAGGCCTTCTTGTAATCAATCCAGACAGTGCATAAGTTGGTCAGCCTGGTCTTGCAGTCTCAGGCAACTGCTCTGTCTACCAATAGCTCGCTTTTGGCTCCTCCTCTTGCCAATCCCTTTCTGTGCCCCGCTATCGAGCTATGTGTCTGTTCGTCTTAGCTGCTATGATGCTTGACAGGAGCTTCCACGTGGTACTGAGGCAGGTTATTGGCCGGTAGATGGATGGAACCGGTTCCTTCTGGGGGTTCTTGAGGATCAGGACCGTCCGGCCTTCAGTTAGCCATTCTGGGTGTCTCTCATCCACTAGCAGCTGGTTCATTTGTGCTGCCAGACGCTCGTGGAGTGCAGTCAGCTTCTTCAGCCAGTAGACATGAATCATGTCGGGGCCTGGTGCTGTCCAACTCTTCATACTGGAGACCTTTTCTTGGATGTTTGCCACTGTAATGGTTACTGGTCTCTGTTCAGGGAGGTTGCTGTGGTTTGCTCTTAGATCCACTAGCCACTGAGCATTGCCGTCATGTGTTGTGTCCTTCTCCCATATGCTCTTCCAGTATTGCTCAGTCTCTGTATACCTTGGATGGTTCTGCCTTCTATCTCTCTGGTGTACCTCTTAAAGCGGCTGGCCAAGGCTGTCAGTCTTTCCTTGGTAGTTTCCAAGGCCTCAGGTAGAGACAGCGTGCTGTACTTCTTAGGCACCTTCTTCATCACACCATTTTGCAGCTCCTATAGTTGGCTAACTTTCCTCCGTGCTTCCTTGATCTTGGCCTCTAGCCTCCTTTTCCATGGACTGTACTGCTCCTTGTGGCTGTTCTACTTGTAGCCAAGCACCTCATTGATCACTGCTGCCATGATGTAGATCAGCTGGTTAGTTTCGGTGATGGTTGCAGAAGGTATGGTCCATAGTGCTGCATTCACATCACCTAGTAGATCCTCAAAGGGTATTTTACGTAGTCTTGGTAATCGGCTACAGAGAGTCCAGGTTTTAAGCTTCGCAATGATCCTGTCTTCCAGGTCAGTTCCAAATCTCAGGTGGGCTGTTCCCCCCTTGCCGTTGCATGTGTGTGTGTGTATATAAAAAATAAAAATAAAAAAAATACTATTTTGCTATATCATATAGTACTCTGAAACTGAAGTGCATGATCCTGCTGTATAACCCATACAGCATGATAATGTTCTAATACATTTGCAAGTCATGACAAATGGTTTGCACTGCAGTTCTCATTGCCAAGGGTAGCACAACCAGTTCTTAGGTTTAGAGGACAAATGAACCTCTTTTCCACTAGTACCTACTCACCTTGAGTCAACTCAACTAGACTCAACTTGGATTAGGTTGTTTTCCAATATAACTGAATACCATACCAATATGTTCACACTGTGGGAGTTAGCTAGCTGGGAAAACCTCTTACCAGCTCACATCAAGAACATTTGTGTGGTAGCTATTACATCCTTGGAGACACAGCTTGTCCCTTGCAAGGCTTGTTCTTGAAACCATTTCATGACACTGGACATTTAAAAAAGAAAATCATTTGAGCATGGCTGGTTATTGAAAATGCTTTCAGCAGACTGAAGGGAAGGTGCCGTTGCCTTCCCAGTCATGTCCCCGCAAACGTACTCCTGTTTAATGTCACTATGAATTTTGACAATAAAGTTGTGTTCTGTTTCCATCTTTGTTTCTAAGTTTTATTTTTCCTGGTGACCAAGGTTCAGTGATACAAATTAAATGTTAAAAATATACATTTAACTTGTTTGTGTTATGTTAAATCCTATTAAACACTAACAGAGTTATAGGAAATGCCGACACCAGTATGACACAGTTTCTTGATATACTGTTGCAATAACTAAAGTGTGCAATATCTTCTGCATTGGCGCATCCAATAATATAGTGTTTTTTTGTGATGACTTTACCTGGTGAAGAAGATTATTTCTTTTGGTTACTTTTTATTACAAATGAGCTGTCATTGCACCAAAATTTCACTGATAATTGTTTGGTTCATACTTTTGTCCTACTGGTGTTGTAACAGACAAAAAAAAAAAAAAAAAAAAAAAAAAAAAAAAAATCACATACACAATGGTCACTGAATTCTTTATTATAGTCAGCAGCAAAATCCAAACGATTTACAATGTGCAAAATGAAGGCTGAAAAGTTAAACTATATACATTTATTGCATTCATGATGTAAAAATACTGGTGACTGCCAGTGCTACCCCTCAGCCTCCTACTAGCCACACCTATGGTATTAATTTCAAAATCCTACATTTTTGAGTTATTGCTTTCACAAGATTTTCAGAAAACTTGACCTCTGACCTTTCAAGTCAAGGTCACTGAGATTTAAACCTGTCCCCGATTTTTAGTAGTTGCACCTATGGTTTCAATTTAAATGTCCTACGTGACTTCCTTCTTGAGGTATCACATTTACAAAATTAGGAGTCCATGCTGCACGCTCGCCAACAGGGTGACGACGATACCACATCAGCCTTTCACAGCTGAGGGGTAAAAATGTCACTCACTGTGACGGAGTTACACCGTCCCGGGCCGCAGACAGCTGATCTGGGCGCATACACGCACCACCACCATTAGTTTCTACAATTACCGTGGCTGCGCGTCTTTTCGTTCGACCGGGCAGATAAACAAAAAGGGGTGAGAGGTATACTTTGAGCAGCGCAGAGGGTGGCCAACATATTTTCCCACTTACCTTTAATAAAGCCGGTCGCGGAGACTCGCTGTGATCACCGATTATACGGGGGTTATGCAAAGCCGATGGTATGGTGTTCCGGGGTTTAAATAATGGGTTCGCGCGCGCTTGAAAGGTCACGTGAACTGCATTATTTTTTGGTTTGTTTTTTGTTATTGTGAAACACTGTAGGCTGCCTGGAATTGACCATAAATGTCTGTATATACATATATGTATTGTAGGAATACAGCTGGAAATAAGCTGAGGGGGAAAGATTGTTTGGTAAAAGAAATAATAAAGAGATGACTATTACGCCTAGTGGGAGGGGCTATGGGGTATAAAAGAAGGCGGTCAGGGCCTACCTGGGTTCTTTCCCAGTGAGATGTTACAGAGAGGGTAACATGCAGACTGTGTTTTGTATATAGATGTTTGTTTTGTGTTGACTTAAGTTAGTTTCCTATTTTCTTTGTAAATAATCTTTTGTGCACCTGGGAGGCCGGCAGAATAAATTATCCACACTGAATGCTTTCTGACTACGCCTGCATTTGTTCGGGAGAAGTTTAGGAGAGGACCCCGCGACACTCACGCTGGCAACTCATTGCCTGTACAAGCTCACCCAGCACAAAGAGGAATGCCTGGATGAAGGTAGCACTCTGTAATCTCCTTCCTCTGGAAGATGGCTTCTTGCTCCATTGCCTTACATCTCTCACTGAGAAGCAAATCGATTGTGCTGTTCATGTTGCATCTCTTCAAGTACACTTGTCAGGTCCGGTTTGGTGTGGGTCCTCTTCCTCTTGCAAAAGGCAGAAATGGGAGATGGTTAATGAAAGCCAGTTTAAAAACAATATTGAGGAAATGCACTTGGAGCTAAAAAATATTTTGTTCTTGGAAGTGACTACTTGGAGTTAGAGTTGATAGTTAACCATCTAGGTTATTGTCTGCATATAGGAGACAATGGTATTACCTTTAAAATATTCTTGTGAGTTCAAAGTGAGCTTACCACCAATGGGATAATTAGCATAAAAGACGCATTAACCCATAAAGAACTCACCATCCTCATTATGGTTTCCAACAATGCTGTAGCCGAGTCAAGCCCAATCTTCCTCCTGTTGCTTGCCGGTCAGTGCCTGCAGATGCAGTCCATTTGATTGAACCATTTCCAGTCGAACCACTCTGACTGTGGTGGTCCTTGATGGTCCTGCAATCGCTTTTATATTTGATAGGTTCTTGTTGAGATTGCTCTGGTACGTCCTCTGGTATCCCTGAGCAGCCATCAGCTCACAGATCTCCTGGTACACATTCTCATTTCAGGTTGTTCTGCCTGGTTCCTGCTATCATCAGTCACCAAGACCAAATAAATATGCATATCATGATTGGTCTAAGGTATTGGTATTTGCGTAGACACTTCCCCAATTACAAAAATGGCAGGTTTGATTTTTGTGAAGGACTTGCTTTTATGTGACATTGAGTCAGTGGTTCCCAAACTTTTTTTTTTCCACTAGGCTCCTTTGTTTTACAAGAAAATCTTCGCACAGCCTCTTAAACTGCAGCCTATTTGTTGAATCAGAGGTTAGATCAATGAACTGTTCCTCCTTGGATGTGCTGAAGTCAGCAGGGGCTGTTCATCATATTTTCTTGTCTTTGGCTTGGAACGAAGTTAGTTTGGCGATGCTTCATCTTCTGCTTTGCATTTGTGTGGGAGCCCCCCCACCCCCACCTTGGGAACCACAGCACTGAGTGATGTCACTGACTGGCAATCGGTGTAATGCAGTCTACCAATGTCTCATTTTTGGATCGACTCTGCTCACTTGGAATCCCAACAGATAGTAAAAAAGTACCTGGAATAAGGAACTACTACCTAATGGAAAACCCAAAAAACCGAGTCGAGCCAAGTGGAGCCAAGTAGGTACTAGTGGAACAGAAACATGACTCCCCCCCCCCCCCCCCCCCCACACACACACACACACACACACTTTCACTTAGGCCTATGCACATAAAAACTAATGATAAGAAAGGTGGCAAAAACGTTTTCAAAGCAGTGTTTATTGTAGGGCATAGGCCTAGAAATCAAAACACACTTTATAGCTGGAATTGGAGTCACAAGATTTGCTACGTGCTTGATTTATACATCTGTGGCATTGGGACTGAAAATGTCTGAATTCTACGATGAAGAGATGGATGCAACACGTAGTGATGTAAATTTTTAATTATTCTTAATTGTTTTGCTATAGAGATAACAAAACAATTAAGAATAATTAAAATACATGTAGTAGCTCATTTAATGTGAAAGGTTTTGCAAAGCCAAGTTGCCGTGTCCAGATAGTGCGATCCAATACAAGACCCGGCCCCATATTTGAGGACACACAAATAAAAAACTTTATATTGCAAAAGACAACTAACTAATTTCTGAATGGTCAAAGGAGCTTGCAAAGAAAAGCGTCTGGACTTCTTTAAGCCTGAAGGAAAAAAGAAGGAACACACACATATAAAGGAAGCACTCAAAACGTGCAGCTATCCTAAATGGGCGTTCTTAAAGTCAGCAAAGAGGCACAGAAAAGAAGACCAGACACCAGCGAGGGAGGATAAGAAGGACAGACGCAACAACATTGTCATCCCCTATGTAGCCGGGGTATCAGAAAAACTTAGGAGAGTTTTCTCCAAGCATGACATCCCGGTGCATTTCAGACCCAGCAACACGCTCAGACAAAAACTGGTTCACCCGAAAGACAAAACGCCAAAACACAGACTTAACAATGTGGTGTATGCTGTACAGTGCAGCGAGGAATGCCCAGACCTCTACATTGGAGAGACCAAACAGCCACTTCACAAGCGCATGGCACAACACAGAAGAGCCACCTCCACAGGACAAGACTCAGCAGTCCATCTGCATCTTAAGGATAAAGGACACTCTTTCGAGGATGCCAATGTTCACATTTTGGACAGAGAGGACAGATGGTTTGAAAGAGGAGTGAAAGAAGCCATCTATGTCCACTGTGAGCGACCATCTTTGAACAGAGGCGGGGGTTTACGACACCAACTCTCTGCCATCTATAATCCAGTTTTGAGATCCCTTCCCAGACGCCTTAACGCCCACTCACATCCTGGGCCATCTGACCTCAGGAATTCGCATGATAAGGTGGGGCCAGGTTTCACAATGAACACACCCGAAACTCTGGCTGATTGGGACCCACACCCAGTTTCACACCTTGGCTCAGGCGATTAGAGGATCATCAGGGGGTCCTTTTGTCCCTCTGTGGGGGGATACTCCCACTAGGTTTATATCTGGGACTCTCCACCATTTGACCTTAGAACTGAAGAAGCTTCTCAGATGAGAGGTGAAACGTCTTCAAGTAACTTAAAGAAGTCCAGACGCTTTTCTTTGCAAGCTCCTTTGACTACGATGACCTGGATGACTGAGAACCTTCACAGACTAATTTCTGAATGGTATACAGAAATATTTCACTATAGTGCAAAATAAAGCATGTAAAACACAAGAAATTCTTAGTAACAAAATGAAGAAAATACTTTTTTAAAAAAATTCACTTTCATGTTGGATTTAGAAAACAGGACGAATTGTATCACAAAACAGAGGACAGTGTAATCCACCCACAACGCCAAAGTTTTGTAGGAACCCTTCAGTTCCTACAAACACTACTTCCTCTACATTTGCGCGTACTTGAGTCTCAGATGTTGCAGTGAGGACACACTTGCAAACAATGTTCCCTCTAAGCTGCGCGCGTGCGCAATTGCGCACTGCTGGCACGGTCTCTGCGCACAAAAAATCTGCGTTGCGCACAAAAAAAAAATCTAACCTTATTTGAAATTAAAATTGAAACTTTAACAATTCTGTTTTGCAGTGTTAGTCAGTAAGTGACTGGCTGCGCCCGTGTAAGTGGGCTAAAGCAGTTAATTAAAAGTAGTCTAACATAAATGTAAATGCTGTAATTTGCTTATTTTAATAAACCATGTAACTTGGATGGATTCGATGCTGGCGTGACCACAGTGGACATGTCTGCTGTTGCTCACAGTTGTCCAAGGAAACTCAGGGAGTTTGTGTGTTCGCTCAGACACATGAAAAATTAGAGGGAACATTGCTTGCAAAGTTGAAACGTTTTAGTAAATTCTGACTTTGGCACAGGGGGTGGGTGGGGGTCAGGCTTGGTTTTACAACTCGTGATACAGTTGGCCACAGGTAAAGAGTATGTAATGCTTCCAGTGAAAAACCACACAAAGACACAATTGTATACGTTGACGTTTGACTTGCGTGCCTCACCTCATCTCTCCATCCTTTAAGGCAGGTTAAAGAGGGCTCCTGTCTGAGAGCTTGCAGTACATGACTCACAGCCTCGGATCTCTTTTCGTACGAGTCCAGGCCGTGGCAGAGGGTCACTGCACCCTGGTGTGGCGGACTGAACACGTCTGGATAGCGTGCTAAAAGCGAAGCTACGTGAGGAGGTATCCAGCCGACCTGGGCTCCTTCAATCTCAAAACGAAAGCAGCTTGAACGACACGAACCTGTGGAGAGAAAGTTAGACGTGGTTACTTATCAAACTGCCTTCATCCGTTTCATCCTTTCTCTTACTGTCACCCGCATACCTGGTAAATAAAAGTTATTCATTTTACGGAGGAGCTGGAGTATGTTTTCTGCCCAACAACAACTAGCCATTTTAAATGTCATTAAATAACTGCACACACAACTCAGCTGCTAGCACTGTAGCCACTCTACTGCGCATGCCCACGAGACAGCCGCTGTAGTGAGATTTCTCCCTGAGATCTGCTTGTCAGGCAGCACTTCCTCTGACCCGCTGGGTAACGGGAAAAATGACGGCAACAAAAAGGTCACTGTAGTAAAGATTCTTATTTTATTTTATTTTATTTTATTTTTTTGCCCATTCACATCTCATCTCCATCATTTTATCATGAGGTCTCCCTCCCACTAGTGCTATGCGATGATATTGCAAATTTTGGTATTGATCCGATACAGGGCCTGCATATCAATACTGATACTGTAACTTATAAAGGCAGCTTATTTCGAGGAGAGCAGCCATGATCATCATACATTTGCAAATTTGCAAACACATTATAATGACTACCAGGTCACTGTTATTTCCACTGTCCACAATAATTAATTAACAAATTAAACACACCTTTTAACCTTTAGTGTATTTTAAAACTTTTTAAAAAACTATTAACCTGGATTTTTAATGTGTCTGCCCTCAAAATACTTGGGGGCAGTTTCTCCTCTTTAAATGTGCTCTGTACATAAAATAGACTTGACAGTCAACACAATATATTTATATATTCCTTATGTGGTGAGAGCAGGAAGGTAGTTCCTGGAGGATGATGGAATTGATACCATCTAATAGAAAACCTCTGGGACTTTATTTTTGGTCTATCCAACACCACCAGGTTACACCTCAGACTGTTTTGGAGCTCAGTGATTTCCTGGTCCATATGTGGGAGGAGACTCCAGGACTCCATTGGTTGTCTCAATAGGACCACACCCTGATGTTGTTAGACATGCTTACAAACCACGTTGTTTGCCTATTGTTGTTTGTTATCAACATTATCCTAGCCTAATGATAATAAGGCCCAAATCTGCTAAGTCTTTGGTGATTGATGCACTTGCATGTTTTCAGGAACAAATTAATTTCATTTATGTTTGCTGATAACACCCATAAATGTCTTGTTTAATCTCTTACTTTAGAAAATTCTGAAACTTCTGTGCTGCTATGGCTGCTAGTGTGTGCTGCCAATTTCTATTGCAAGGCTCTGTGATCTGGCTTTGTTGCAAAATGAATAAATACATTTTAGAAAAGTAATAATCCTTTTGTTCTCATGCTTATAGAATTTTAACTGTTTCCTTCTTATTATTAGCAAGAACAATTAGCTGTACAAAAACTTATAGAAACTTAGTAAATATAGAAACATGTAAAAAGTCTTGATAGCTTTCTTATTTTTTAATTCGGAGATGGTTTTAATGTAATGCTCCTAAGAGAGAACCTTAGGAATGGAGCAATCACTGAACAGAAAATACAACACACACACACACACACACACACACACACACACACACACACGCACACACGCGCACACACACACACACACGCACGCACACACGCACGCATAGGATAGGACAGCAAAGGAAGCCACAAAGAGTCTTTCAGCTGATCTCGCCAAACAGACTCTGTTAGGACAAGGATGAAGGGCATAACAAGACAAGGAATATAGGAAAGGTGGTGAAAGCACTGAAAGGAAGATATGAAGGGACAGTGCTTTTACAAAATTCAAAGGAAAACAGAGAAACGAGAAGCACAAGAAAGAACAGCAGAGAGGAGACAGTGATATCTGGACTTAGACTTGGACACACTGGTTTAAACAGAAAAATACCACACAGGAAAATGTGTCTGCAGTGGAGAACCATAGAACATGTTTTATTGCAATGCTGGAAATATGAGGGTATGCATAGACAACTGATCCAAAAACTGAAATGAAACTGGACCTTATTGATTTGTCTGTGAAGGTTCTCAGTCATCCAGGTCATCGTAGTCAAAGGAGCTTGCAAAGAAAAGCGTCTGGACTTCTTTAAGTTACTTGAAGACGTTTCACCTCTCATCCGAGAAGCTTCTTCAGTTCTAAGGTCAAATGGTGGAGAGTCCCAGATATAAACCTAGTGGGAGTATCCCCCCACAGAGGGACAAAAGGGGGTCCTTTTGTCCCTCTGTGGGGGACCTTAGAACTGAAGAACCTTATTGATTTATTTATAAAGAACTGAAGACGTGAAAACTATCAGGCTATATTTCATTTTTAAGACAGCCTAATTTGTTTATGGGCCCATAATATGTTAGGTCGCTTCTGTTTTTTGTATTTTGTGGCATTTCAGCCTCCACACCAATGGAGGGCAGTAATGTACCATCTGGGAGCGCCAACCACCAAGAAAAATAACAAAGGAAGAAGAACTATACAGAAAACTATTCATGCTAGCTGGGTACGAGCAGGAAATCTTAATTGTATTTGTTTTCAAATTTAGGCTTCAAAAATCTTAAAAATAGAGCGACAGTGTTCTGTATGAAGACGAAAAGAGACGGATATCAGCAGCTTTATATTTTGACAGTAATTTACTGGAATAGGTTCAGATTTACTAGATAGCATCCTTTCTGTCGGGAGGACACCAACACACCGTTTTCAACATTACGTCCCAAGGCCAAGGTAAGCTTATTCAGCTCCCTCTATAATACTCTAATCTGCGGGAGCGTTGTTACATCCTGTTCGATCAGGCCAAGAAAGCAAACACGTTCATTTCATTTCAATATGTTAGTTAGTTTGTTGCAAACAAATTCAAACCCCAACAATTTAATTCCGTCACAAAACAATGATGTCTCCTGTAGTTTTTCAGTGTAGACAAAGTACACAGTAGATGCTGTCAGTGTTTACTACAGCTAGCAGCCATTTAGCCCCCGTATACAGTTACGGACGCTCTGCAGTCATTCCCAGTATTACTGGAATAATTCTGCACATTCCCACCCTTCTCTGAACTATGGTGTGTTTTTGCTATAGTCAGGAGCTCATTTATTCTAATTACTAAATCTTTTACAACATTATACAATCAGTAACATCTGTCCACCCCCTGCTGTCACCTGTCTGTAGGTGAGCTCCTCCGAGTCTTCATGGCTTCATCAGAGGTAAACATGCAGGAAATGAATGAGGTTGTGATCGTCACCTTACCGGAGTCGGGGAGCGAGGACCTCCCCTCTGTGGCAGAGGAGGATAAAGCAGTGCTGGTGACTGCAGAGTTGACCCCTCAGACCGGGTAACACATACTCACTGCACACATGGCCTTGTGGTCAAAATGTAAAATAAATGTGAAGGGGCAAATTTACTGAAAGATATAAGATGAGTAATAGTGAGATAGAAATGCAAAACTGCTATAAAGAGATACAGAGACACAAACAGGTCCAAAGATGAGCAAGATGGCAACAAAAACACAAAATAAAAATATGCAAAAGTGCACGCTACAAAGAAATGCAACAAACACAGAAATGTAAAATCACTCAACATGTACAAAAATGGAAAATAAATAAAATAAAATGACTGTCATACAAAGTGAGAGAGATACAACATTAAAAATAAACTCAAACAACTGTAATAAGATGCAGAATAGCTACATAAAGAACAGAAATACTGTAGGTGGTCTGCCAACTCCAGTTACTTGACAGTCATATATATACAAAATAACATATTGTACATGAAATCACATAGAGCAGATGTACTGATATGCAGAAGTTTGCTGTTTTTTCCCCCTCAGGGAGAATGTCCTCACAGTAGCACCAATGGAAGCAGAGGCCATCAGAGCAGATTCACTGGCAAAGGAAGACGCAGTCATTGGTAATTTGAACTGAACTTTTCTTTATTAGCTTCAGCTGGATTAATTTTTCTTGTTTTCCACTTTGTTTGCATAATTTTCTGTAAAGAATAAACTGCCGTGCCATTTTTCACTCTTCTGAATTTTTCAGAAGTAAATAAAAGAACGTGTAAGTGATGGTTTACTTTACAGTTTACTATGTGTCCTTATGAAGATGTTTGCATCTCTGTCTTTGCAGTGAAATTAAGTGAAGAGGTGGATGTGGAAGCTGACGTGTTCTACCCAATCACATGCGGAGACGTCAAAGCCACTCTGATCTGGAAGAAATTCGTCTGCCCTGGGATAAATGTGAAATGTGTCCAGGTACACAGTCGTTTTTAAAGCACTTAGCTTGTCCTGAATCTACACTGACTTGTTTTTCTTTCCTCTCTGATCAGTTCAATGAGCAGCTCATCAGCCCAAAGGAGTTTGTGTGTTTAGCAGGGAAATCCACTCTGAAGGACTGGAAGAGAGCTATCCGACTCAATGGCACCATGCTCAGGTCTGGACTTGTTATTAATAGACAGTAACTGTAGTGGATACAAACCCCACTGTGCAGTATATTTTTCAACACACTGTAATTTGAGAGAATCCAGTATTTAACCTTTTCAGAGTGCTTGTGTGCAGGACTTCTTATAGCTGCCTTCATCAGACTTGATCGTGTTACATTGTGTGTTAGTTTGCGATCTCAAATCAGCCTTTTGTACTGTCGTCACCTCGCTGGGCGGGCGGGTGCCGTGGACACCTAAGTTTGTGAATGCAGTAATTCGAAAACGAGGCGACGTAGGAGCTTCAAATTGACGGCATAGGTGATTTCACTAAAAATCGTGCACAGGTTTGAATCTCAACACACCCACTGGTCGGACATGTTGATGCTTACATATGAAAGATCTAGCCAGGATCTTGCCTGATGGCTCGATTTTCCCCCGATATTTAAAATCTTTCACACAAGTTAGCCATCATATGATTCCTTCCAGCGTGGGCTGTAATGTGATGAGTCTGTCTCAGGTGTAATATGAGAGTATTTAGGTAAAATGAATGCTGCTTGAAATCATGTGGCATCACTGAGCGGCTTAAACTTCCTCTCACTCTCATAACTGGGTTCAACCCATACAAAGGCTAATTTGTTTGTCTCTTTACTCCACCTTTAACATCATCATGTCTTCTGCAAAACTTTGACTTTAATAATAATAATAATAATAAAAATAATAATAACAATAGACTTTATTTGAGGGCGCCTTTAAAAAGCCAAGGTCACCTTACAAAGAACAACATTAATAAAAGGAGCAATAGTCATTAAATACATAAAATAAGTTAAAATTGCAAAACAGAACTTGATAAAAGATAAAAATCAGCACTAACGCGAATAAGCCAGTTTGAACAGATGTGTTTGGAGCTGTGACTTAAATACAGGAAGAGAGTTTATATTTCTAATGGCTGGAGGAAGAGAGTTCCAGTGCCGAGGAGCAGAGCTGAAGGCTCTGCTCCCCGGAGTGATGAGACATGAGGAGGCAGTAAGATGAATAGCAGATGAGGATCTGAGAGGGCGGGAAACAGTGGTGATATGGAGCAGGTCACACAAATAGGAAGGAGCAGATTTATGGATGCACTTGTACGTGACAAGTAAGATTTTAAAGTTTATCCTTCTATGGGCAACCAGTGAAGCTGCTGAAGAACTCGGGTAATATGAGCTCTTGACGGAGTACGAGTTAGAAGTTGGAGTTTATGAAGGGACCTTTTAGGGAGACCAAATAAGAGGGAATTGCAGTAATCAGTACGGGACATAATAAGACTATGGACAAGGATGGCAGCAGCATGGGTAGGAGGGAAGGGGTGGAGTCGGTTAATATTACGTAAGTGGAAGTGTGCAGACAGGGTTATGTAATTAATGTGAGGCTGGAATGAAAGAGTATTATCAAGTATGACACCCAAACTCTTAACCTGAGGGGTGGGAAGGGTGGGAGAACGTTCAATGTTAATGGAAAAACTGTGGGATTTGGTTAAGATAGAGGCCGTGCCAATGAGTAAAACTTCAGTTTTATTACTGTTAAGTTTAAGAAAATTGGAGGAGAACCAGGATCTAATCTCGATAAGACAGTTTGAGAGGGAGGTAGGTGGGAGGGATGAATTGGGTTTAGAAGAAATGTAGAGCTGGGTGTCATCGACATAACAGGGAAAATGTATATTATATTTTCAGAATATATGTCCAAGAGGGAGCATGTAAATAATGAATAAAAGAGGCCCTAATACTGAACCCTAGGGCACACCAGCAGAAACAGGATAGATACTTGAAGAGCGTGATTTAAATTGGATAAACTGAGTGCGGTCTGAGAGATACGAGGCTATCCAAGCAGGGGGGGGAGATATTGTGAGAAATGGTATCAAACGCTGTCAAGAAGAATGAGGATATATAGGAGACCAGAATCAGCTGCCATCAGAAGGTCATTGGTAATCCAGAAGACAGGCTTTAACTAACACAGTGGAAGAGGGTCAAGGTGACAGGTGAATGATGTAGATTTTTTTAATAAGATTAGATACATCAGTTATGGAGGGAAGAGTAAAGCTTGAAAATAACTGTGAGGAAGACAGTGGGGGAAACAGGAAGTCTACTTCAGAGTCAGAAGCTCCTGCAGAGTTAAGTTGACGGTAGATATCTGAGATTTTACGAGTGAAAAAAGAGACAAGCCGGCTTGTTGTTCCCGACAGCAACCAGTAGAGGGCCTGGTGGTCTCACAGTCTCGGGTGCAGTGCATTAAAAAAGGACTTTTTCATTTAAACTAGTAATTTAAAGTGTTTAAATTTCCTTTTTTTGTGTGTGTATATCTTCTTCCCTCCCCTGTTTGCATTTAATTTATTTAATTTATGGTTATTTATTTATTTATTGTCTATACTTAAACTCTCCCCTAGATATTTTTTTTGGCCTTTGGTTTGCATTGTAACTTATTTTCAACATGTTTTGCGTCACGATGGCACTCTTCTGTCAGACATGATAGACAGTTACAGCAAATTGTGCCTAACAGCCTTTCATCATATTTAATTTCACAGGAAGATCATGGACTCCGGTGAACTGGACTTCTATCACCACACAAAGGTCTGCTCCAACACCTGCCGCAGTACTAAAATAGACCTGGTGGGAACTAAAGTGTCCATCAGCACTGATTCGTCAGACGATGTGATTCCTGCCACGCCTTCATCAGCTGATTGTAAGTCCTTTTACAAAATGATGTGGTGCAAATCAAATACACTAGATAAAAAATAATGACTGTGATGAAGCAAAAATAAACAGTTTTAAACAGTAAAAATTAACAGATTCTGTACACTATACTGAAAACAAAAATAACTTTGCAGAGTCTTGGAGTGTGTTACATCTCTGTGTGCAGGTTTGCAAACACGATGAGGTCAGAATCATGAAGATTAATCAGTAATCTTTTGCATTAGCCTCACTTAATGTAATCCTGCCAACACAGATTTTAGGTTCGGCTTTGGCCCCATGTACGAGTGTGAGCACAGTTTTAAGAGCTTTTTAAAACCTTCATCCAGCAGTATAGTCACAGGCAAACAGAAAACCTGACTTGTTATTTCCAAGCTAGTTTTAGTGAAGACTGGGAAAACATGTTACCTGTGAAAAATCCCATTTGGCAGTAATTCAGTCACAGTGTGAGTGACTTTGCATCCAGGAGTACGTCATTGTTATAAATAAATATAAAGTGAAGCCAACGCGCAGCACAGATGAGTGGAGCTTCTGAACCAGCACCACAGTCTGCACTGCAACCACGTGTGCCGTCTCTGTTGTAGTGAATGGAGCTGCAGCATCATTTCCAGAGGTGATGGAGGAAGCTTCAGGCTGGGTCACAGCCATCGGAGGTGATCAACAACCTACATACACACAGACACCATCAAGTGGAGTCACCTGACTCAGAGAGGTAATCATGTTATTGATGTGTGTGTTTGTGTGCACAGAGGACTCCATCGCGTTCTGGCGTGCGGTGAAGGAGGCAGGGCTGCTGGAAGAGGTGGTAGAGGACTTCCAGAATGAGCTGCAGGAGGTGCTGAAGGGGCTGCAGGAGAGAGTGTGTGACCCACCGCTCCAGGTCAAAGGTTAGAAACACACACCGGTGTGGGTCGGTTAGTCACCTGCCACAGACGACTAATAAAAATACCTATCGTGAAATGACGCAGCGTGACTGCTCTGTTTCTCAGATGCTGTTTTACTCAACAACATAGTGCAGAACTTTGGAATGCTGGACCTTGTGAAAAAGGTTCTGGCAAGTCACAAGAGCCAGATGGACCGTTACAGAGAGCAGTACACTCGCAGCTTAGCCGGTCAGTGCAGAATCCTAAGTGGTCTTTCTTGTGCTTGTGATTTGTGTAACTTTGTAGAAATGACTGCATTCTGCATGAAGGAGTAACAGCAATCTTGTGGTACTTCACCGTCTCCCCCTGTAGCCCTGGAGCAGCAGTGTGACGAGCACAGGAAGCGAGCCAAGGAGCTGAAGAGCAAATCGCAGCACCTCAACAACGTCCTGATGACCCTCACGCCGGTGCCTGCGCCTCCCGGGCCCAAGCGTCCCCGGCTGACGCGTGCTGTCTCCGGTCCTGCCGCAGTCAATGCTGCACCCACCCAGATCACCCTGCCTCTTAGCCAGCTGACCAGCCTCCCACTGGGGAAGGTGCTGACCGTGGCAGGAGCCCAGCCCAGCACCAATGTTGGCGCGTACACCCTCCTGACCTCCTCGTTCTCTGGGTCAGAGCTTTCAGCTGATGGCTCTAACTTGACAGTTTTGTCCACTGCTGCCGGTCAGGAAGGGGCAGCTGGGGCCAGCAGCCAAGCAGCCTCCGGGGCCTTCGTTAAGTTGGTGGGACCTCAGTTCCAGCTGGTGACGCTGCAGGGTCTGGCTACCACACAGGGCGCCGCTGTCCAACAGCAGGTTGGCACCATCAGTGTTGTCGACACCTTGGCAGCCACTGCCGACGATTCCGAGGAGGCAAACCAGCTAGATGATGATGATAAAGGTCAGCCAGAGCAGGTTAAAGAGGAAGACGGGGACCAGCAGGACCAGCAGCAGTGAAATACAGCCTGGCTGTTTGCTCCCTTGTCTGGCTTCTGATTGGCTTCAGTTTGGAGTGGACTGAAGGTGGAGGTGAAGGCCTATGAACCCTTTGACTTTTCCACACCATTTCATGCATTTCAAGACATCCATAGATCTCCATTAGAAACTGAACAGGTGTTGTGACTGTATATTTCATCTGTAATAAAATATGTATCACGTCTGTCTGTTTATTCCACACAGGAAGATTGTTTAGTTTCATAATAAATGCTTGTTTTTTTTAAAGAAAAGTTCAGGACTTGAGGATTTTTGTAAAACGTATTTTTATAAAAAAGAGTGAAGGGATTTTTGAATTGTCCCGACCTTGGACGACTGTTTGCTGTGATGTTACTGGCTTCATAGATTCTAAATTCACTTGGATTATAAAACACTGTTAATGTACTGGGTCTTATATCGTTCTTTTCTATTCTACTTGAACACTCAAAGCACTTTGTACAACATGCTTTATGCTTTTCTGTCTAACATTCATCCTCTGACACATGCATCCGATAGCATGTTGGGATTTAGCTCCACCAACCTTCCAGTAGATGACCTGCTCCACCTCCTGTTCTTGGGATGCTTTGGGACACTGGGTGTGGTCAGGAGAACACTTTAAAATGGGGTAAAAAAACATTTATGTGAAGCTTAACCAGTACATGACTTATGCTGGCTGGAGTATGTATCATGAACTCAGCATTAACATGTAAATTACAAAAGCTTTGTGTTATTTATACTTCACATTGAGGAAAGCAAATGTACAGGTATTTAATTGATCGTTACTCTTGTTGCGTTAAAGTTTTGTGACCCTACTTTGCATTAAAAGCTTTATTCTCCCCCAGAACATGAAGTTTATGAGTAAATCCTTCAGCTTTATACGCAAAGCAGCAGATTACAGCAGTCATTCCAAACTTGGACACGAGCCCCAGTCATCGGATGGTTGGTGGAAGAACTCTTAACTAGAAGAGATCTGCAGCAGGTTCTTTAGTTTTTGCATTTGCACACTTACATATTTCAAGTCATAGAACAAATGTTAATATTAGAAAATAGTCTTCTGTTATGAGAAAAAAGTAATTGCACTGTAAACCCAAGAACTGGTTGTGTTACCCTTGACAGAGCAATCAACTGATGACTGGCACTGAGTCATTCACATTACTGTGGAGCAACATTGGTCTGTTTTTCTTTGCAGAATTGTTCTAATTCATCCACACTGAAGGGTTTCTTTCATGAATCACTTGTTTAAGGTCATGCAATTTATTCACTTTCCCTCTGGGGTTAATAAAGTTTCTCTGATTCTGATGCAAGTCTGAGTTTTGATTAAAGCAGTGTAAAACTTTTGGTTTTTTTGGCATTCAGAGGTGGACGTGCTGCATAACACAAATGTGCTCAAGCTCCAGGGTACAAACTGATGGCTGGACTTTTTCTGATCAAGAGCAGAATTCACTGTTATCAGTTATAGAAAGTCATCCAGGTGCTGAAGCAGCAAAGCGACCCCAGACTATCACACTACCAGTACCATGTTTGACCGGTTAGTATAATATAATGGGACTCAAACCTTCTTATCGGTGCACAGGATATTTTCCCTAAAGTCTTGGATCATCAGGATGCTCTTTGGCCAACCGTGATTTTCATCGTGAAACTCTCCAGGATGCCATTGTTGTCCAGTCTCTTTCTTTCTGTTGGATCATGAACTCTGACCTCCACAAATGAATCTCACTAAAGTTTGCTGGAGCTCCAAATCCTTAGAAATGGCTTTGTGATGCTTTCCAGTATGGCACATGTCAGTTACTTTGTCCATCCAATCACCTATCAGAATCACAGGAGGGCTAAAACCTTTCCCAGCTACTACAGGAGAACAGAAGTGGATTATCTTTGTCTAGTCTTTGTTTGATCATTTGTCTGCGTATCTTTTTACATGGGCAGCAGGTGGCCCGGTGGGTCGCACTGTTGCCTCACAGTAAAAAGATCCTGAGTGTGACTCCACCTTTCTCCCCCTGTATCTCTGGGCACTCTGGCTTCCTCCCACAGTCCAAAGACATGCAGTCAGTGGGGTTCGGTTAGTTCCTCTCAGGAAAAAAGGTTTTGAACCTCCTGATCAGCTGGGCCCTTTCTCTGTGGATTTTTCCTGTACCTTTGTGAGTTTCCTACAGGCACTCCTGGCTTCATCCCACAGCTGTTTAGTTCAACTTGTCATTGTAAATTAGCCATGTACATGAGAATTATACAGTGAAGGAGATATGCTAAAGCTGGTAGTGTAAATAATTTGTTCAGTAAGAATAGAAAAATGTCAAACGAGTCTATTTCTGTTTTTTTCTTCTGCTGTTTTTCGTTATAATAAGAAAAGGAATTAATAAAATCTACATATTTTCCTGTGGTGCAGAAATGAGCTAATTCATACACATTCATTCATCGTGAATGACGCCTTTATTATTAAAGTGCTTTAACTCCTGTTCTGGGGGAAGACTTCTGACACTTGCCCACACCGTGGCGCAACAGCATCCTGTTTTAATGACTTCACAGATTCATCAGTTTTCTGTCTCAGGATCAAATTCTTGGCATCTGCGCTCCTGTTATATTCATCCTGTAAAACTGTTTATCTATATTTTGGAAAACTTGGGAAAATGTGTAACAACAACAACAACAATAATAACCTAATATAATAATAAATATTCAGGTTGTGTAAAATTTAGTTGGCATTTAGATTCTGTAAAGTGTCCAGTACAGTCCACAGACAGCAGCGGACTGATGAGCTGGCCTTGATTTTTGGTGTCGTTAGAAGTAAACAGAATTATTTTCATTGTTTGTTAATATTAATTATATATATTGTTTTTAAAATTAACGTAAGTATCTATTATGTCAAGTATTGTTTTGAATAATAAAACGGGAACATTGACACAAACCCTACATCGTTTTACTGGGAAATACAAAATTAGGACAAAAACAACCAGCCTGAGAGTGCAAACAGCGGCCGCAACAAGAGAAACAACAACGTAAAATTGTTAAATCGCTCTCAAAGCGAACACCGCGCCATATCGTCCTGTGTGCAAAAAATCAAATACATTTAAAAAGAGGGTGAATTTATTTATGATTTTATTAAACAAGCATTTATTGAAGGAAAGGCGATGATGCAAATTACACAAATGTTACACAGAAGGCAGCCGAATCTAGGCGAGCTCAGCAGGCATATGATACTTCAATTATGGCATTTCAAGTAAACCTGTGCAAGTTCCTTTGAGTTCTCCTACGACTGTGTCTATAGGGTCAGCTCGTCATAGGAGAAATAGGGCTCCTCCACTGAGCGCATAGAGATTTTGAAGTGACGGCGCAGAAACCCTCCGTACCGCTTGTCCCACTTCAGGTTGTTCAACTTTGGTCGGACTCTCCTCATGAAGCCTCCGTAGCGCTTCTGCAGCTCCTCGGGCTCCTGGTCCTCCTGCTCCACGGAGCTACTTCTCTTTGACTTTGGGCCGAATTTCCGTAAAAAGCCGCCGTAACGTTTAACATAACCACGGAGGATGTGATCCTCTGGAGTGTCGTCTGCCTGCTCCGCTGTATCTGCGTCTCTATCTTCCAGCTTCTTCAAAAAAAGCTCATATTTCTTGGGCAGCGAGGCACCTTTCAGGATGTAATTGTCGCGCCACGGAGAGGCGAATATTTTGTTCTTGTTCTTGTCGATCCTCTTGATGAAGCCGCCGTAGCGTTTGACCAGATCTGCCTGCTGGCTCTCCTCCGCCTCCGCAGCCTCATCTTGGCTGAAGTCGGCCAACCGCGGAGCCTGGCTGCAGCTCTCCAGCTGGCCCTCACAATCGGCGCTGCACGACTGCAAGACACAGACAAGATCGGGAAACCAGGGGACATCAGCAGGGCGCACTATACCTGAACGCACGTTACATTTCCCACTTGTGAGTTATGTTTGTGGTAAAGCTCGGCGGCTGCGCCTTACTTCCCAGTCGAACGAGAAATTTCAAAACTATATATACACACAGGCTACTGCATATTCCAAGATTTTATTAATGGTTTTGCCTGATTTTTAACTCCAAGATTTAGATGATTACAGTTAGAATAACACACTGAATAATTTTCTATCATTTTGGATCAGCAACAAGATTATGAAGTCATCTTAAATTTCCCTTTTGAACTTTCTTACCAGGCTGCTGTAAGCTTCATCGGGGCTATGGATTTGCTGCGCGCATTTCTGACACTGTGAAGAACAATCTGTGTGGATGCAGGGCGGCAAGCTCAGCATCAGCACCAGGACATACCACTCCATTCTTCAAAAACATCCAGACACACACACACACAGAGTCAGTGATGGGAGAGAAACACCACATCAAATGTTTCACCAGACTGGAATTAAAGAAATTACTGAAACTGAGAATCACGTTAGCGGAGAGAGCACGTATCTGCAAGTTTTTTTTTTATGTTCCTTCGTCTATTTGTTATCATTACCAATAAAAGGGAAATAAAATGTTCTCTAGTTTAAAGTTTGAGAGAAAGAAAAAGTGTAAAAACCAGACTCGGTACCTCAGGAATCGGACCGATGCTTCCAGCCTTGTTAAGAGTCGCAGAGGAACATCTACCATGAAACTGCTCGCTGTCCGCCCTCCGACACCCGTTTCTCTGGCGCGTCTTGGCGTCTATCTTTTTATCACTGGAGATTTGGCTGTGTCATCAGAACAGCTTCTATAATCGGACCAATAGGAGGGAAATATACTGCGTAAATAAACGCACTGCCTCCCCGCTTCAGGAGTTTTAACAACGCCCACACAGAGACAGGAGTAGCAGCGCGGTTCATCCCATCAGCACATCGTTATTGTCATCATTCCATCTCTGAAGTGACCAAACCCCTGGCTGTAAATCATACTGACATCAATAAGAAAATGATTTTTCTTTTTCAGTGGAACACCATATACCTGAACTGAACAGGAAACGGATCCAAAAGTGACCATTGTGCGTCAAAACAGAGCTTTTCACTCAGCGGCAAATCTTCTGGGGTTCAAGGCACATAAGGCCCCTCCAGGTTCACCGCCATTGTCTTATGTAAATAATCAGACACCACCACCGTCAAAACAACGCCCTATTAACATTTTACGCTGCTCAAAAAAATTAAAGGAACAATTTAATTAAAAAATCATGCTGGGTATCTAGACTCATATGGACTGGGCACAAAAAGATGCCACATTGTTGGATGGATCTGAGGGCTGAATTCAAAGACACCCTGAAAATCAAAGTGAAAAAAGGATATGGCATGCTAGTTCAGTTTGCCAAAAAAATAAATAAAATGACTGCGGGTACTCAGAAGGGTCCTTAATAGTTTTTATGGCCCCCATGTTCTGGCGGATGGTATCCTGGGGGATCACTGAGCTCCTGAACATTCTGAAGTGCAACCTGGTGCCAGAGGATGGACATGAACATAATGTCCCAGAGGTGTCCTTATAGATTTAGGTCAGGCGACCATGGGGGCCAGTCACTGGTACCTGCTCCTTCATCCTCCAGGAACTGCCTGCATAATCATGCATCAGGAAGAACCCAGGGCGCACCGCATCAGTGTAGGGTCTGACAGTGGGTCCAAGGATTTCATTGCACAGTTTGTAGAGGTCTTGTGTCCCTCCATGGATGTGCCTCCCCCCCAAAAAAACACTGACCCAGTGATGAGCCAGGCAACATAACATTCTCATTGGCTTCTTCAAACTCTTTCGTGTGCTAACTGTGAACTTGCTCCCCTCATCTGTGAAAAGCACAGGACACCAGTACTTTTTACCTGCTAATTCCATGACAAATTGGCATTTGCCATAGAATACCACAGTAGTGGGCAGTGAACACAGGGTCCACTAGAGGACATCAAGCCCTCAGACACTGTGCACATTGTCAGTGATGTAGTTTAAGTTTGTCAGCCGTTGGTCCCCACACTGGTCTGGGGTTCCCAACAGTTGCCTGTGTTGACTGATGGCAAGCAGAGTTTCCAGTTTCACCAAAAACTCCTGAAAGCTCAGGTTCCACATGCAACAATTACAGCTTAGAAAAAAACAAACATCACAAAAAAAAAAAAAATTGTCTGACGTGAAATCACGTGTGAGATTTTTTCCTGCTGTCATGCTTGTGTCATGGTCCTGGGTCGTGCGACCCAGTGTTTTGAGTTTTAGTCTATTTTGATGTTTATTGTTTGTTTAGGTTCATTAAGTTATTCTAGCTCATTTGTTATTATATTACCCTTGTGTTAAGTCTCCCTTGCCCTTCATGTGTTTATGTCTGTGTGTCTTATGTTGTCAAGTTCATGTTGTCGTTTCTGTCATCTTCCCCTGTACTCGGTCTCCCTGGTTCGTGCGCCTACCCGTTATGTGTCATGTCTGTGTGGCTCTTGTTGTCTCGTTCGTTTCATGTCTATGTCTCTGTGTTTCCTGTTTTATTTTGAAAGAGTCTGTTCTTTGTTCACTGCATTTAGTTTACTCTCCCCTGTGTTGTCATTATGTTTCATTCTAGTCAGCTGTGTCCCCATGTGTCTCCACTTCTCCTGATCACCTGGTGTGTACTTAGTCCTCAGCCTTGCTGTGTTCAGTGTCGTGTCGTCTGTATTATCTCCCCTACCCCTTGTTACAGTTGCCCAGCCATAGTAAGTCATAGTTTGTATATTGTTTAGTTATAGTCTAAATTCTCAGTAAGAGTCATAGTTTCCTAGTCTATGTTCAGGTTTTCCCTCAGTTACTTTGTTGTTTTTTCCGTGAGTTTTCGGCCCTAAATAAAGGCTCGCTTTTTGTTAAGTCCGGTTTTGTCTCCTCGCCTCTGTCTGCTCTTGCGTCCTCAACTCACTCCACATGGTCTGCCCCGGCAGTCCGTGACAGCTTGTGTATACCTGGATAATGAGAACATAAATAGCACCATCCACACTGTGTCCAGTAAACCTGCACACAGTAGCTGAATAACTATAATAATAGTACTTTATCAGAGAGAGAAAAATCTGCTTATTGGTAACTATTTACAATTCTAACTAATTGTTAAATAATAGCTTATGAACTGTGACTCCTCATGACAGTCTGAAGTGTATAGTATTATTTTCAATTCTCTGTTGAGGATAATTTACTGTAATTAATCCAGTTAGAATGTGTGAAAGTCTCTCTTTATTCATGGTCCTGCTGTTGTTTCATGTTGCAGGTGAGTTATTATTCCCATTAAGTGGATTTTTGCAGAACCCCAGATTATTGTCATTATTGTCCAAGCTGACCTGTCACACTCTTTTATCACTGTGGTAAAGCTTTATTGTGAAGTTGTATTTTACTAAAAAGGTTTCTGCTGTGAACTGGTGCTAATGATTAAATGTTAACCCTGCATCAGGCGTCATTAATACCAATTAACCCAGTGTTTGAATAAAAATGAAATTGCTTAAAAAATGTAAGTGCTTTTAATGTGAACTGTTACAGTGCTTACTTTTTGTTACTTGAAAAGCTAAGAGTTTGGAGAAAAGCCACAAAAACAGTATTGTGATAGCAAAGCATTAACGCTATGTGTGGAGTTACTAATGATGTTTGAGACCTCATAGAGGTCATCATCTTCTCATAGCACTAACCAGGTAGTTTTGTTGTCTAACCAAATAAAAAAAATGAAATGTTCTCATATGGGAAACAAATGAGGTGATGTGCGGTCTGTGGCTCGGCTGCAGGGCAGGGGTGGTGCAGTGGGTTCAGGGGGCAGTGCCATCTCCAGGGTACAAATGTAGCAACCACTTCATCCTCCCAACAACATCCCTTGACCTTTCGTTCTGTCAAAAAACACATCACATGTCCATGATTTTTCACCACTATTTATTGAGTTGATAATGGTGCATTGAGATCTAGGAGGTGGAGGAGGGTTACTGGGGTGGCTGTAACTGAGCTGTGGCTCAGAAGGCAGAGCAGGTCGTCAACAAGTTGCAATGTTGGTGGTTCAGTGTGTGGCTGCAAAGTGTATGTTTTAGAATTTAAAGGTTTTCAAGTAACAGTAACAATAATAGAGCACCGTTGTCAGGAAGTTAATAAATAAGATTATGTCAACCCCTCCTACCTCTCAGCTGAGTTACACGCACTGTATGTATTGGTTATTCATGTGACCCACATGGTCTGTAAACGCTGTAGCAAATCCAGCCAGTCTTTGTTTTATAGTGAAAGGATCGAGTGAAATAGATCAAGCATGACCGTTCAGGTTCATCAGGTTCAGGTCTGAAGTGTTAAGAGACCACCTGACTGTGAGTCTTCTCAGCATTTCTATATGGAAAAATGATGATGGAATAACAATGTGCTGACACAATCTACATGTGTTTCTGGTATCATACCCAGCCTTTTGCTTAAAAAAGTTGATTTCTTAGTCTAATAAATGTCAGCATTGCACCTACTGACATTTAATTCTATTGGGAGACTTCATTCCATTTAAGACACAACAACACAAAGACAACTCAAAAGTCTAGTTCAGTGACTCCAATTAGATGAGAGAGCTGGTTCCCTATGCCTTTGGTTTGGGGAACGTCCTGTCAGCTCAGAGTCTGTGGCCTTCTTGGAGTCTCTGTGTGGGGTGTTCAAATGTGCTCCACCTGGAGACTCTGTGGTCCTCCTGGGAGAGTTCCACACTCATCCCTATACAACTGCTGCAAGTGCTTCGTCCACATTCAGTTGTATAGGGATTGAAGCAGGGTAATTATCTTTTTAATATTATTATTATTATTATTCACTATAATTATACAATCTTATTCATTAGAGTCACCTCTTTGGGTGTGAGGCAGGATAACCTTCAACAAGCTGCCAGTCTGTCACAAGGCTAACACATAGAGACAAATGATCATATATCATATGACGTGATTGGGTCATATGATTGTTGGGTTTTTTCACTGTATGTATTATTGTAGGGTCTACCTTACAATCTAAAGCGCCTTGAGGTGACTGTTGTTGTGATTCGGCGCTTTGTAAATAAAATTTAATTGAATCATTCACTCTGTCCAGTTTAGAATATGCATGCTTTTGGACTATAAGAGGAAACCCACACACAGGGAGAGCATGGGATTGTTTTAGCTTATTAATTAGCCAGCTTCTCTTATTTCTTTTAGTCTTATTTCCTCTTGTCCTGTGTTTGGGTCCTGTTCCCTGTCATAAACAATGACAACTAGTTTCACGATTTTGTCAGTGAGTGGAGGCAAATTAGAGATCAAATTCAATCTTAGGAAAGCAGGGCAGGAAGATACCTATCTCTTACAGGAACAATATATAATTAAACAAAAACCCATGTTAAAATACACAACTTAATGGCAGAAATGAGCCTGCTTTGCAACCTATCCTAACCTACACCACAGCACCACAGCTTTATGGTGATCAGGCAAATATGGCCTTATGTGTGATTACAACTGGCTCATCGTAAAAGTCTGGCTGAAATTGTATCCATCCATGTATCCATTTTATTTCGCTTATTCAGCGCTGGATTGCAGGAGTAGCAGCCTGAACAAAGAAGCCCAGACCTGAAATTTTACTGTTTTATTTTTTGTCAGTTGACACAAGACACTGACATGTGTCTACTGACACCCTGGTTTATGCTGTTGTCCTCCAGCCCCTGCAGCGAGGCTTGGCCACTCAGCTTTGGTTTTTTAAAGTAAAAGTCTTTTATTAAGGTCTGCGGGTTTTGTTAATCATGAACTGTTGCTGACACAACTGTAGGAAACACCACAGCAGTTTGAGTTCTTCTATCAACATTTGACACTATTTGGTTTCATAGGTGGTAGCTATTTTGATGACGCCACTTAGACCCAGGTGTGTTCGATGTGACTAATCACTTCCTGTCTCATGCACAGAAAAAGAATACACCTTCAGGATTCTACGCCCGTTTTTGTGAAAGATGGTCAGAGCACACAAACTGTTTTTTTTTCTACCAGCAAGCCCTCCTCCGCACGGAGAAGAACAGACCCTGAAACTCTGAATGCTTTGCTCTACAGAGTACAAGATAAATCTGAGAAACAAAGTAACTCCCTTGGATCTGTAATTGAATTGGAGCATAGAACACAACAGTTACTATGGTTACCATGACATACTTTTTCACCTGCATTCATCTAGCTTTAATTTTTTTTCATTTGGTTTTAATTTCACTGAAAGACTGGTCAAGCTGGAAATTGTAGCTGTTGTAACAGGATGTAATCGTTACAGAAGGTTAATTCTACACTTTTGTAGGATTATGGTTTCCCTACATGACCACATTACAGTACAATATGCAGACTCATAAGTAAAATGTAATCCCCCCTGATTAGTGACCAAAACTGGAGTCTGGAAGTTGTTAAAATAAATGATGTGTAACAGTGGGAGAGCTTTACTTTTAACATCATCAGCTATTTTTTTCAATTCATTCTTGGCATAAGATGATGAAATAATTGATTAACTGAAACTAAGAGTTTCACAGCACAGAAACAACAGTAGCTAAAGTTACTTGAATTGGCCTCAGATAGTAGATTTGTCTGTTTGCTTGTCCTGCCAGATCTTAATGTAACTTCTGATTGCAATATTCAAAGACTATAATCACTGTTACAGCATAACTTCTGCACTGCCATGAGTCATGTCCTTTTGCTAAATTTCAATTTGTTTATGTACGCAAAGACTCTTCTTCATACACAAACATTAATCATGTAATTCTGCAGCGTTCTGTGTTGGGACCAATACTTTTTTTATGATATTATTTCACATTATCCCAAGCATCCTCCAGATATTAATAACACGTATGATTCAGTGCAGAGAGGTCTATTAACACCACAGTGAGTGAGAAAGGTCAGTGAAGAAGAAACACCCAGTGCATCATGGGAATCCCCCAGCAGCCTACACCTATTGTAGCATAACTAAGGGAGGATTTAGGGTCAGCTGGTCCAGCCCTAACTATATGCTTTAGCAAAAAGGAAAGTTTGAAGCCTAATCTTAAAAGTAGAGATAGTGTCTGTATCCTGAATCCAAACTGGAAGCTGGTTCCACAGAAGAGGGGCCTGAAAACTGAAGGCTCTGCCTCCCATTCTACTTTTAAATACTCTAGGAACAACAAGTAGGCCTGCAGTGTGAGAGCGAAGTGCTCTAATAGGGTGATATGGTACTACAAGGTCATTAAGATAAGATGGGGCCTGATTATTTAAGACCTTGTATGTGAAGAGCAGGATTTTGAATTCTGGATTTAACAGGGAGCCAATGAAGGGAAGCCAATACAGGAGAAATCTGCTCTCTCTTTCTAGTCCCTGTCAGGACTCTTGCTGCAGCATTTTGGATTAATTGAAGGCTTTTCAGGGAGTTTTTAGGACTTCCTGATAATAATGAATTACAGTAGTCCAGCCTGGAAGTAATAAATGCATGAACTAGTTTTTCAGCATCACTCTGAGACAGGATATTTCTAATTGTGCAAATGAAAGAAAGCTCCTGTCTTTTTGTGAATCCTGCTGTCTCATCCATACATTGTAGCAGGTCTCACTTCCAGCTGGTGTCCAGCTTCTGAGGCATACACACTGTCAACATTCAATATCACACCTTCGACTTCTAGCTTAAAAGTCATGATTCTGTCTAACACTCCCTTCACCTCCACAATACTATTCACATGTTTTCCTTCAGAATTACACCTTCTCCATTTTTCTTCTTTTACATTTCAGTAGAACAGTTTCAATTCACCCTCCATGCTCTTGGCCTTGCTAACAACATTGGTGGTTCAGACTGTGCGGAATGCAACAGTTAAACCCAAAAGTGCTAAAAGTCAGCAGTCACCTCTATGAGCTGTTAAAAGTAAGCCACTGATAATCTTCATAACGGCAGTCTCTCTATAATAAACTGTAAAACCTGAATAAAAATGCTAAAACTATTATTACAATTCCTAAGTGTTATTGACCGGGTTCAAAAATCTTTAGTGAAATAAAAGGTTCTTAAGTTAATATTCAAAAGAATAAAATAAGCAGTTGTAGGAAATATTGATTTAAAACACTTGATTGGGGTGAAGGTTGCAAGGTGTACTCTGTCTCTGAGCGATCAATCAGTGTCAGGCCATTACATGCAGGACTGCAGGAATCTTCTTAACTTTGTACTTTATATCACTGAAAAGTTTTATATAAATAAATGTTACTTATTTAAAATGCTCATGCTACTTTTACACACTACTTAACAAGCACATGAACTAACCTGTGAGGACTGATCGTATAAAACAATAATGACATCAACCACAAAGGGTGCAAAGTCTCACAATGTGTCAGAAGATGACCCTTGAAAGCAGTCGAATTTCTGCAGTAAGACTTGCAACCAGTTACACAACATGCATAATGTACTTAATTTTTGTGCAGCCCTTGGTGATGTGTAGACAACCTTTCATACAGGGAGTGCAGAATTATTAGGCAAATGAGTATTTTGTCCACATCATCCTCTTCATGCATGTTGTCTTACTCCAAGCTGTATAGGCTCGAAAGCCTACTACCAATTAAGCATATTAGGTGATGTGCATCTCTGTAATGAGAAGGGGTGTGGTCTAATGACATCAACACCCTATATCAGGTGTGCATAATTATTAGGCAACGTCCTTTCCTTTGGCAAAATGGGTCAAAAGAAGGACTTGACAGGCTCAGAAAAGTCAAAAATAGTGAGATATCTTGCAGAGGGATGCAGCAGTCTCAAAATTGCAAAGCTTCTGAAGCGTGATCATCGAACAATCAAGCGTTTCATTCAAAATAGTCAACAGGGTCGCAAGAAGCGTGTGGAAAAACCAAGGCGCAAAATAACTGCCCATGAACTGAGAAAAGTCAAGCGTGCAGCTGCCAAGATGCCACTTGCCACCAGTTTGGCCATATTTCAGAGCTGCAACATCACTGGAGTGCCCAAAAGCACAAGGCGTGCAATACTCAGAGACATGGCCAAGGTAAGAAAGGCTGAAAGACGACCACCACTGAACAAGACACACAAGCTGAAACGTCAAGACTGGGCCAAAAAATATCTCAAGACTGATTTTTCTAAGGTTTTATGGACTGATGAAATGAGAGTGAGTCTTGATGGGCCAGATGGATGGGCCCGTGGCTGGATTGGTAAAGGGCAGAGAGCTCCAGTCCGACTCAGATGCCAGCAAGGTGGAGGTGGAGTACTGGTTTGGGCTGGTATCATCAAAGATGAGCTTGTGGGGCCTTTTCGGGTTGAGGATGGAGTCAAGCTCAACTCCCAGTCCTACTGCCAGTTTCTGGAAGACACCTTCTTCAAGCAGTGGTACAGGAAGAAGTCTGCATCCTTCAAGAAAAACATGATTTTCATGCAGGACAATGCTCCATCACACGCGTCCAAGTACTCCACAGCGTGGCTGGCAAGAAAGGGTATAAAAGAAGAAAAACTAATGACATGGCCTCCTTGTTCACCTGATCTGAACCCCATTGAGAACCTGTGGTCCATCATCAAATGTGAGATTTACAAGGAGGGAAAACAGTACACCTCTCTGAACAGTGTCTGGGAGGCTGTGGTTGCTGCTGCACGCAATGTTGATGGTGAACAGATCAAAACACTGACAGAATCCATGGATGGCAGGCTTTTGAGTGTCCTTGCAAAGAAAGGTGGCTATATTGGTCACTGATTTGTTTTTGTTTTGTTTTTGAATGTCAGAAATGTATATTTGTGAATGTGGAGATGTTATATTGGTTTCACTGGTAAAAATAAATAATTGACATGGGTATATATTTGTTTTTTGTTAAGTTGCCTAATAATTATGCACAGTAATAGTCACCTGCACACACAGATATCCCCCTAAAATAGCTAAAACTAAAAACAAACTAAAAACTACTTCCAAAAACATTCAGCTTTGATATTAATGAGTTTTTTGGGTTCATTGAGAACATGGTTGTTGTTCAATAATAAAATTATTCCTCAAAAATACAACTTGCCTAATAATTCTGCACTCCCTGTAGTTTTCACAGAAGCGCCACAGTTATGAGTGCATCATTAATATCCTTGTAATTCAAAATCTGCTGAAAGAAAAGTGCAGGGATGTTCTGAAATTTAATAAATTTGACAAAATCCAACGAAACACGTGTATTCATCATTATTTCTAAAGTTCAGGAATAATAATTCTTTGTCAGTAGGTGCTGCCAAAACAAAGACAGATGCCCACAAATAATAAGGAGGAAAATACACTAAACACTAAATGCTGATAAACCACAGAAATGACCTGTGAGAAGATCAGCAGCATGAAACAATACAAAGAGAAACCAAACAAGTGTTCATAGGAGGGTTGATCCATATGAACATGATGATTGGTCACTTCATTTTTAGGACCTCTGTTCTGTGAAACCAGCTTCCAGGTTAAATTCCAGTTATTTTCCTAAACATAAGCTGCTCTGACAGTTTTTGTTTCTTATTTTTTCAGCTGCAGGTGTTTAAGGGTTTGAGACTGAGACAAAGATGAGATATAAAAGCATAATTCAATCAGAAGCGTATTTTGTGTACAAATTTGATATGAGATCAGCAAGCAGAGCGTAGGTGCTGTTTTAGCATCATGTATTAATGCTCGTAGAACAATGGAAAAATAAAAATCATGGACTTAAGTTCCATCTATGAATCTGTGTTTATTACTGATGCACATCAAGGAAACACAAAGACTTTAGACATATATTCCGATCTTCCAGGAACAGGGATGCTATTTTCTTGAGAATCGATTGGCAAACCTGTTGATCTCTAATTTGGAACCTAACCGGCTACTTGGGTCTGCAGCATAAGCTTCCTTTACAATGTACCCCTCTTAGCCTTCTCTCTCTCTTAGCAGGTGCCTCATAGCAAACAACAGAAGTGTTACAATTGAGTTACATCAAAAAAACAAACAAAAAAATACAACAGTCAGTTTTCTTGCTGTTGTTGCCGTGACATCATGGATAAATATGGTGTGGTTGAATTTTTTACGGCTTTTGATAAATCATTTCATGGTCAGATGTGGTTAATGTAGTTAGCTGTACTATAAAATAATATGTAATGTTTTCACTGACTAAACTGACGTTTTGTATGCCATCCTCAGCTGTAGTGTTAGCAACACACCCACACTGCTGCAGCCACTTAATATATCTTTTTTAACGGCAAAGTTATTTTGGGAGTAAGCATGGCCTAACAGAGTGACCTTGATATGCAAGTGTGACTCAGGTTTGGAAAAAAGCAAACATTTTTTGACTGGAGGTCAAATGTTTGTGGTGAGATGTGAATCCTTAAACTGGGCTGACTCAAAGGCGACTTCTTATCACCGGTATGATACGTGGATACATCAACAGATTTTATAGACTCAAACTGAACTCACACTGTGTTCATTTTTAAAATATAGAGTACTTTGCTAAAGTCTTGAGCTATCCTTGTATCTTTTATGTTTTTCTCCTAAGGAGCTAGCATTTGCTATCATTTCAAATGGTCAAGTGGACTTCAGCAAGAAGTTCTCCATACTTTCTAAAAATATTAAAAAATCTCTTTTGACATTTGCTGCTTTTCCGTTTTTAGTCCAGTCTTTGTACCTGACCTGATCATTTTCAGAGGAATGCTTTAGTTTGTTTGTTAAGCCTCTTAACATTAACCGATGAATCATTCAAGCATATAACTGAAAGGATAAATGAGTGTTGTGTTAGCAAAGAGCCAATGTTAAACTGCATTATTATTCACTTTGTTGCTAACAGTCAGTCACTGAGAACTAAAGGAGATATATTATGTGATACAGATAAACAGTCTGTGAAAGTCTTACAGACATCTGTAGATAATGGTTGAGGCTTTGTCACGTTTTTTGGCTGCATGTCAGTCAGCGGTGTTTGTAGAAACAGTAAGACAGTTTCTACATTACATGTAAGTAAGACTGACCCATCATGCAAAAACATCAGAAATAGTTTTGACTGGCATCAGCTTAAAGAGCCAACAGAAATCGAGAGCTTGATGCTTTTGAATCATTTCCTTGTGGCTGACAGTCAGTTAAAAACACTCCAGGCTCTGATCATCATGTGTTTTTCTTCTTCTTCAGGCTGCTCTCTTTATAGGTCATCAAATCTGCCTCCATCTCATCTTATCCCTTGCATCCTCCGCTGTCACATGCACATCCCCAGTTCCAGCAAAGTTGTGATGAAGTTGTATTTTGTTTACAATAGAACATAGAAAACATAACAAACATAACAAACACACAGAAATGCAGAAAATGTACTATTTTTTTCACAGCTGTGGTGTTTGGTCCATTTAAATCGAACTGTGGTTTATTTTTCCTCTTGATGTGGTTCCTTTTCCAGATGTGAACATTGCACTCGGGTGTGGACCAAAACAACCACACTGAGACCTGTTGGACGAGGTGGTCTGGGGGGGATTCCAAAGCAGTTTGTTTATGGTATGAAGGTGATCTGATCCCAATCTAAGCCGGTATGTGCAGGTTTGAGCTGATGTCTGCAACCCAGCATTTTCTGTTTCTTACGTTATATTGAAATATGTTAAGTTCTTGTGATGTTATTCTTAGTTAGGATTTAGTTGAAGTTTAGTCTAGTTGTGTTATCTCCTTGTCTATGTAGGTTTCTCTCCTATGTGTCCCTCTCCCTCTCTCGCTCCCTCTCTCTTTGTCAAGCTTGTGTGTCCCAGTTCATGTTTCTCCATGTTTCCTGTTTTATTTCGAAAGTCTTGTGTTTTCACGTTCAGTGTGTTTGGTTTTGCTTCCCCTGTGGTGTCTTGTTCATCTGTGTCAGCTGTGTCTCCCCGGGTGTTTCCACTTCCCTCATTACCCTTCTGTGTATTTAAGTCCTCTGTCGTCCTTTGTTCAGTGTCACATCGTCTGTTTTGCTCCCTCCGTGTCATGTTAGGTTTCAAGTGATTCATGTTCATGGTTTGTCTCATAACTTCTCTCATAGTCCTGCTATGAATCATGTTCATGCCTCTCTTGGTCGTAGTTATTATAGTCTAGTTTTTTCCCCTTTAGGTTTCAGTTTTTGCCACTGTTTGTTTTGCCTTGTTTTTGGATTCATGTTATCAGCTAAAATTAAGGCTCACCTTTTGTTTAAACAGCATGTTCATTTCTCCAGTGGCTGCTTTTGGGTCAGCTTCACAAGCACACCGGCCATCCCAGCTGTGACACCTGAAACCTCGACCACGTATGCTTTTCATTCTCAATGTGACAAGATACTATAGATGTACAAGGGTCTGTACAGACTAGCAACTAGCTGTGAAATGAACATAAATTCTCCATGTTTTCAAACAGACCAGAACAGCACCTTTTTCCTCTTTTTACTTTTGTTTTCCTGCTCCAGGCGTATCTCTATATTTTGTAGTGACACATTTCGATTCACTTGGAGTTAACTTGGATTTTTCCCCTGTGAAAACAAACCAAACCACAGGAAAAAGCTGCAAGTTTACAAACTCATCAGCTGATTCAGACCAGAGTAAATCAACTATATGTGTAATATTAGCTCATGTTGAATTTGAAGGCAGAAATGCATTGCAAAAATGTTGGGATAGGGACACATTTCCCACTGTTCTGTTAGCAACAGTCCATAAATGTCAGGTGTCAAAGATGGGCTGCGTGAGAGTTAGGAGATTCAAAAAACAGACAAAACGCAAACTCAAAAAACCCCTTTAATGCGGAGCTCCTACAGAGAAAATAATGCAGGTCGAAGCGACCTGCTTGCCTAGCTTGATCAAGCTAGGCAAGTAGTGTTGCTCTAAAAGTAAACATAAATAAAAAAAACTGACCAAAGTAAATCGATCTCTTTCGCGTTTCATCTCCTGGTTTGTTTACTTCCATCCTTTACATTACTGCCATCTTGTGGCCACAGTCAGCTACTGGAGTTGCGCAAACTGAGGGGCAAACATATTTTCTGGTCATTTGCACATGCACATTACGGACAAACCGGTGGTTTTTCAACCTCTGCTAAACTGATGGAAGACCAGCGCGCCAGGCAAGCTGGTAACGCCTCCGCTTTCACTGCTCTGAGATCAGTTACAGTCTTCAAATGGAAACACAGCTACCATTAGCAAGTAAAAGAACCTTCAGTGATTTATCATCGTAACAGATACGTTTGGTCTTGCTAACCACCTTGGCCAACACGTGTGATGTAGAGAAGATGAGTTCAAAACTCCTTTAGTACATGAACAAGGAAAGCGCCGATAATGTTGGAGAAGGGACGGCAACTCTGACCAGATATCTAGGCAAAACCTGATGTTCATGAGCTCAGACACACAGACTCAACTTTAAAAAAATATGTTTTTACAAAAAAAAAGCTCATGAACAATACCTGTGTGTCCTCAGAGGACAGCCGCCAACAGCATATGCTTTATAGAATATGATGATAGAGTTTAAAAAAGGATTTAAAGTATTTCAAATAAGCTCTGCCTTAAACATATGGAATCACATTTAAGACAGATGGGGGAGATTTTTCTCAACTTTATGTTTCTTAATTTTACTATAGAAGTAATAATATTATATAATCCTTTAGCCAGGAAAGAGTGCCGAAAGGCGAAGACCCATGTAGATAACCCAGTGAGAATTGATAAGGAATGAAATTGATAATGAAATTGGAATAGCTAAATTCTTACCATGTGCCATACCTTGATGGGTTTTTGTCTAGTTATTTACAGTGCAGTGGACCTCATCGGGATAAAGGACAGTCAGTGGACTGGTTCTTCTAGAGTGCTTTTCTATTCGGAGTACTAAAAGCCCTTTATGCAATTGCCTCATTCATCTATCATTACTTTTCTATCCAACATTCATACACATTCATTCATGCATAGGCGAAGAGATTGGTGTTAGTATCTTGCCTAAGCCTAAGAACTGGCATGGCCATGGATGTGAGTGGGACACCTGATATGGTAAATTGTGAATGGACTGGTTCTTATATAGTGCTTCTCTACTCTAGTGCTGGTATCAATAATTTGTCTGTGTGATTCAAATAGTTTGGCAATATAGTGTATGGTTTGAAAGGGGAGTAAAGGAGGGGGCCGTTTATGTCCACTGTGAACAGCCATCATTGAAAAGAGGTGGTGGCTACAATGCATCCTTGAGTTCCCCTCCCAGGCGCATCAACCCCCTCAGGTGATCTCGAGAGGTCACATGATGAGTTGGGGCAGGGTCTCCCAGTGGTTTCACCCTTAATGAGTAATGGTAATGACCCATACTTTTTTCACAAACTGCCAGATGTAATGACTGAACAATAGTGGGTCAGTCCTTAGGATCGCATCCAAAAGGGACAACCCACGCAGGAGGTTAAATACCTGGGTCACCTTTCAAACTGAAGCTCCTTGTGTGACAGATGAAATATCTTCATAAACCTGAGGAAGTCTGGTTGCCTGTTTTTCAAGCTGTCAATTATAATATTTTGAAGTTCTTCAGCCAGGAAGGTGTGCAGGAAGGTGAATATGTCCAAGGACAATACAGCCATTTAAATCCACAGTCCCCCATTTGCAGAGAATATTAAGTACAAACAAAGTAGACAAAGTTTTGCATTTGCATTTTATAGTTTTTCACTGTAATTTGAAATATATGGCCCAGAGATATGTTAGTGCAAGTGAGGAGGGTTGAAATAACCAAATAACCAGACTACCAGAGAGGTAAAAGAAACCACTCAGAGCCACTTGAATCTCTGAGGTCGTTATCTCTGATGCTGAGACTTTTCAGAGGAAGCTGATTTCTGCCAATTGATTTTAATTTTAATTTTAATTATTTTTATGAGCTGACAACCCATGAAAAAGTGAAAATTTACCACCAAAACATTCCAACAAAGTACTGGCTGTAGAGAACTGTTTTATTCTCACACACCCACACCCCTCTTCTCTCTCTCACACACATACACACGAGTATCGTATATGGCTCTGGTTTCATAAATGCTCCCCCTTTCTCTGTTTGAGCAGCCTTGTTTGCATTTACATTCCCCAGTAACCTGGAGACACCTGCATGTCACACAGACCAGCCTACTACTCTGACATTCTACTGCTTTCAACAAACACACACACACACACACACACACACACACACACACACACACACACACACACACACACACACACACACACTACACTATATGGCGTTATCTTGCAAGTCATGGTTTACAGCACAATTAAACAGATAGTAACGCTGTAATGTTTGTCTTGAGTTCAATGAGCATAAACCTTCTTCTTTCCATTTCCCTGCTCTCTCACTGTGATTTACTCCTGTAGGTTCCACATGCACACGATCATTGTGTCAAGGTGGCTGAAAAAGTGCTTTAAAGCCAACCTCTCCTCAGGCTTTTCCATGCATCATCATCATCACACTTACACGCTTACACAGTTTACCTCTATCCCTCCCACCCACCGACTCCTTGGTGACGCCTCACACCTCCGCCAATGAAAAAGATCTGTTGTGAGACAAAAGCGAGGTGAGCACACAAGTGACAACAACACCACCAACCTGAGCTATACACCGTATTTGGTGTGAAAGTAACCATAGCAGCCGTTAAGAAAAGCTGCCACTGCGACCATAAATAAAACTTCCTGATAGGTGGAAGATCATGGTATTTATTTCATAACAGCAAACAGAGACTCAGCTACACAATGTAAATACACAATTTAATGCTACAGACTTTAATTTTTCATTAATGCCACTCTCCACTTGAACAGAGCTAATGTATTAATAAAAAAGAGTTTTTTTGACTTCTCAGAGTTGCGACTGTAGATGAAAGCTGTGTGTCCAAGGGAAAATATTAAGTGCCAGCCTCTGTATGTTTGAATTGAAAACATCAAGTGTGCTTCAAGCCAAGAGTGTCTTAAATGCAACAAGATAGATATGCTCCCGAACAAAGCAAAAATAAAGCAGAAGTATGTGAATCAGCAGACTTGATGCTAAATATCAGAAGACTAAGTTTAAAAAAAAGTGCCATGTCAACAACATACTTCACTGAAGATGGATTTTTTTTACATGTATGCCTTTATAGCAGGTATAGTTCTGGGACACGACTTCTGCTGCTAGGAAACTGTTTTTCCCCTTAAATAATGCCACATTTGTGATGAAAATGCATGTGTTTGTTGAGCAGCAGAGCCGTGCCCATGAAAAATTAGCCAAATCTTCTCTGCCAATGCCAAATTACTTATTCTGCTATTGACTCTTGTTACAAGATTTTGGTACCCCTGGTCCTGACAATCCGGTTCCTGTTTGGGGGCTGATTAGCACACATGTGAGTGCTTATCCTGCTACAGCAGTCAGTTGGTGTCTGCTCTAGGGATGGGTATCGTTTAGGTTTTATCTGATACCGGTGCCAAACCAGTACTTTTGAAACGGTGCTGGTGCTTAAACGGTGAGAACACAAACTTTGTCCAAAAACCTCTCATGTTTAGCTGTTTTTTTGTAAAAAGATAACAGTGTTAGCCTTTTCTGCAGCTATAGGGTATATATGGTATCACTCTTGGCTGGAAGCAGTGCATAAACAATGGAAAAAACACAAACTTTGTTCAAAAACCTCTCATGTTTAGCTGTTTTCCACTTTTTCTTTGGTCATTTTAGCCTTTTTGGCCAGGGTGAAGGGAGTATCATCAAACAAGAAGACAGCCGCATGTAACTACGACGCTGTTTGCTAGTTCACCTTATATGCATTAATTTAATAACGTGGTTAGCCTACTCAACGTAAATTACACACGAACAACATTAAGCTACTCACGCAGAGAAGAACGGCTGCTGCTGCCATCATCATCCGTCATCATTTCTGCTACACTGGCAGGGCTAGGGGCCAGGACTCTCCTCTTCGGGTTCTTGGGGGATGTTGCTAACTCCGGGGCCAATAACAGGCACCACACCCGCAGTAGATGTGCTCGGTGTGAGGTCCTGCAGCAAGCTATCAAATACGGTGCATTTCTCGGCTTTTAAAAAAACGCTATGCGTCGCCAGGTGTTTCATCAGATTCGAGGTGTTCCCTCGTTTGCACAGTATCATCTTAAAGCATTTGTTGCAGGCTGCTGAGTTTACATCTTTTGCTGTGAAGTACAGCCAGACTTTTCACTGCTTCGTCTTGGGCATTTTTAATCTGTAGCTCTGCTCTAAAAGAACGTACGTACCTGGGCCCGCCTACTATCCTTGGAAAGGTAAAATGATTGGCTAGAATCCAAAGTGTATGACATCTCAGGGAAAAAAAAGCACTGAAATAAAGCACCGAAATGTTCGCTGCTTTTCGGTCTGGTTACCACCGTTTATGTCAGAACTGGTGCCATAATGGCACCGGATACCGGTACCCATCCCTAGTCTGCTCCAAGCATGCCACATTTAACTGATCTGGATGGGGGCAACTTCAAGCTAGTGTCCGCAAAACAGTCACTAAGTTGAAAGCCAACTTTGATATACAGCGGTCCCTCGCTATAACGCAGTTCACCTTTCGCGGCTTCACTGTTTCACAGATTTTTTGTGTGCAATTTTGCAGGCTTTTTTTTTTTTTTTTTTTTTACAGCGCATCGTGTTCTGCATCCTGATTGGCTGTAGACCATTGTCAATCAATCTCCTCTGTGTCTCCTGTACAGTACAGAATGCGTTCAGCTTGTCAAATTTACATAAATCTTTGATCGCTAGCAGTGTGACTCTGAAGTGCTGCACTGTATGTTTGTAAGTTTTCTCCCCAACAAACACAACAATGTCGACGAAACGTTTTGCACCGTCATCTGGGTACTTATGACCAGAGTGTGTCTCAACAGCATTTTTCATTTTTCAACTTCCTCCATTTACTTCTTGCCTCTATCTCTTTCACACACACACACACACACACACAGGGCAGATTGTTGATTGTTTTCTCCTTTCTTTTCTCTTACAGGTGCCTTGGTCATTGTCATACTATACTATGTTACTAGGGGTGCAACAATACTCGTATCGATATTGAACCGTTCGATACAGTGCTTTCGGTTCGGTACGCATATGTATCGAACAATATGAAATTATTTATTTAATTTATTTAATCTACATTCCTCACAAGCCCACCAAGTTCAAGTCTCAGCCTGGCACTCTGTTTGCCTACAGGAAAAACCACTCCCTGCTGAACAAAAACAGTGTTGTGCCTGAGCTTGATGAATGTGGGTTGACCAGCACAGATCAAGTATGCCTTCCAAGAACCGGGACATCAGTTTAGAGGAGGATGGAGCTCATGTGTAGTGGGGTTTTTTCGTTGTGGATCTGCTTTCGACTACTCCACCTAGGCTGCACTGTCGAGTGCAGATCCACTGAGCGCAGCGCAAGCTAAGCTCGTTGCAACATGGCAACTGCCTCAACGCTACCCGAAATTGAACTTCCCCCACCCTCTTTCAGATCTGGCCTTTGGAACTATCTTGGTTTTCATGTGAAGCATGACCCTGATGGTAAGCACGTCATGGACAAAAGTAAAACAGTATGTCGCATGTGCCACGCAGAGGCGGAGCCAGACATTTGAAACACCCGGGGCTTAGCCCTAAAGGGTAGTATGCATGTGGGATTTTTTTTTTTTTTTTTTGGAGGGGGGGGGGGGGGGGTGTTAGAAATGACTGAAAGATTAATTGGCTCTGTTTTGAGTTTTGTTCAACAAAGAATGACTTCATATAGGGAAAAATATATATCACATATGCAGGACACCTTAAACTAGTTTTTTAATTAAGCAGCAAGGCAGAACAAAGTCGGGGCTGTATCAAGACTAGGGATGGGTATTGATAAGATTTTCACGATTCCGATTCCATTTTCGATTCTGTTTAACGATTCGATTCTTTATCGATTCTCTTATCGATTCTTTTTTTAAAAAAAAGGAGAACACTAAGGTCGATTAGCTTAGAACTTTGTTTTATATCTTCTCTTTGAACAAGATAGAAATTTAGCAGTAACATGGCCTTACAAACCCAACAGTGAGATCTTAAGAGATCCAGCCTATGGCTCTTCAATGGGGTGTCACAGGGTCCCCGGGGAAAAAATTGTAAATGTAAAACAATAAAATAAATATTCTTCTGTAGCAATAACAAAGTATAACATAAATTATTCTGTAGCAATTACACAAGAATATCCAGTAATGTCCCTGCCTACAATTGAACACATTCACTTACCGAAAATCGGGGGCATCTGCTGTAGCAAATGGGTGCAAGCCTTTTACCACAAACTTAGTCACTGCTCGGTGACATTCGTCTATCCTGGCCTGAAAGGAGACGCTACCGGTAGACTGCAGCGACAACTGCCAGCGAGTGCCAGCCAGACTGTCTGTCTCTCTCATCATGGTCACCTAAATGCAGCTCACAGTAATGGCAGGTTTTGTAATAAGGCAGATCGCGCTAACATAATATGCACTGTTAGTTGATTATTTACCTGCCGCATTAACGGGAGAGGACGTGCAAACGTTACCGCTGCTGCTGGGTTGAGATTCACGAGTCCGGAGCAGAATTAAAATCACGACATCCATTTAAGGTTATCGCGTGTTTTGTGAGCAAATGCTTTTGCATATTCGTAGTGTTTCCTCCCTTAAATGAAATATCTACTTTGCAAGTATTGCAAGTTGCCCTGTTGTCATCCGTTCTCGTAAAGTATAACCAAACTTTTGAGCGTTTAAGCCACTTAGGCGTCGTGTTTCCTGCCAGGTAAATGACGCTCCGCAACGTGGTGACGTCATTCGGGGCGACTGGAATCGATAAGGGAATCGTTTGCAAAAATGGCAAACAATTCCATGGAATTGAAACAGTGGGAACCGGTTCTCAACAAGAACCGGTTTTCGATACCCATCCCTAATCAAGACACGAGGACTAAACCCCAATTCAACCAGACCCAGAACTGATCCGGAATTAAAACAGGACTACAACAGTTCAAAATCAGGATTACTGAGGACTTAACCAAGACAGAACCACAATCAGAACTAGATGATAGTAGCACTAAAAATCATCATAGACCTGCACTACACTTATTTTTTTAATTCTGCCAAAGTACACTATTTAGATTGAGAAAAGTTTATATAATTATTTAGCCTTGTTGTGCAAACAAGCCTGCATAACTTAATAAATGTAGAATTTGAAAAATAGTAAACCTAAAAAGAAACACTAGGTACGAGATACATGAGGACCTATGATACGGTGATACTTTTGGTAAACAACCATTTGACTAACATGTGTGTCTCACCTGCTCTTGTTCCATCTCTGTTCTGTCCTCATTCTCCATCTCCCTCTCTGTTCCTCTCTCGCCCTCTTTGTGCTGACAATCATCAAATATACAGTTGAAACCAGATATTTACACACTCTTCAGATCAAAACACAAACACTTTTTTAATTGTAACATCAAATCAGACTAAATGTTTTGTTTTTTTTTTAGATTGATAAATATATTATTTATCAATAACATATTTGTTCACTTTAAGAGTAAAGAGAGAAACTATCTGCAGGTGTGCTGAGAGAAAGTGGAAAAAGGACAAGCTGCAAATCTCCTTCAATATCCTGAGAGACTCTCTTTTAACTTATCAGAAAGCTGCTAAAGAGGCCAAGTCCTCCTACATATCTAACCTGGTCAGCAGTAATGTCCATAAACCTCAGACTCTGTTTCGTGTTTTAAACTCCATTGTTGATCCTCATACGTCCACCTGCCTCACACCTTCTGCCACCCTCTGCAATGACTTTTTATGTTTCTTTGTTAATAAGATTTCCTCCCTGCAGTCTGTCATTCCACCTCCACCTTTCAATCCCTGTGTTTCTCCCTCGTGCCAATCTGCCTTTAACCAGTTTGAGCTAATCTCTCTTTCTCAGCTGCATGAAACAGTCTGCAAGGTCAAGTCTACCAACTGTTCCACTGACGCTATCCCCTCTCGTCTTCTGAAGCAGGTCCTGGACTCAGTTGGACCTGCCCTTCTGGTCCTGATCAATGCCTGTCTCAGCTCTGGTTGTTTCCCAACACTTTTCAAGCATGCTGTTGTTCAACCTCTCCTCAAAAAGCCTAACCTGGATCCATCTATACTCTCTAATTATAGGCCCATCTCCAATCTGCCCTTTCTGTCCAAAGTACTGGAACGAGTTGTCCTCAGGCAGCTCCAGTCATTTTTAGACAACAACAGTCTCTATGAGAAGTTTCAGTCTGGTTTTAGAGCTCGTCACAGCACTGAAACCGCCTTACTGAGAGTTTTTAATGATTTGCTTTTAACTGTAGACTCTGGTTGTGCTGCTGTCCTAGTAACCTTAGACCTGACAGCAGCCTTCGACACTGTTGATCACAACATACTGTTATCCCGCCTAGAACACTGTGTCGGTTTGAAAGGTACTGTTTTAAAGTTTTTCCAGTCCTACCTGGATAACAGGAGTTTTTCTGTTCACCTCGGTGAACTGTCATCTCCCAGAGCTCCTTTAACTTGTGGTGTACCTCAGGGGTCCATTCTAGGCCCCCTGCTGTTTATTCTGTATTTGCTACCTCTGGGCGATGTGCTGCGCAAACATAACGTGTCCTTCCACTCCTTTGCTGATGATATTCAGATCTACCTCCCTCTGAGGTTAGACTGTAAGGACTCTCTGCAGCCGTTATTCTCCTGTCTGTCTGACATTAAGACTTGGATGGCTCTTAACTTTCTACATCTTAATGAAAGTAAAACTGAAGTCATTGTGTTTGGGCTTCCTAAAGACCCCAACCTTTCCTTTGATTTTATGGGACCCCTAACTTCCGAATGTACTTCCTCCATTAAGAGCCTCGGTGTTACTTTTGACAGTGCTTTTAAATTTGATAAACAAATCAGCTCCGTAGTCAAGGGATCTTTTTATCATCTACGGATTTTAGCTAAAGTCAAGTCCTACCTGTGCAGGAACGATCTAGAAAGGGTGGTCCATGCTTTTATTACTTCACGGCTGGACTACTGTAACTCCCTTTATGCTGGTTTAGATCGTTCCTGTCTGCATCGCCTCCAACTGGTGCAGAACGCTGCTGCTCGCATGCTGACCGGCTCTAAAAAGAGAGACCACATCACTCCGGTCCTCTGCTCTCTCCACTGGCTCCCAGTTGCTTTTAGGATTGATTTTAAAATTTTACTGCTGGTTTTTAAGGTTCTTAACGGTACTGCACCTCCTTACCTGGCAGAGCTTCTTAGCATTTACCGCCCCAGGAGATCTTTGAGGTCAGCAGACCTGATGCTTTTAGATGTTCCCAGGTACAGACTAAAGACTAGGGGAGAGAGGGCTTTTGCTGTGGCTGCACCCAGACTGTGGAACAGTTTACCTCCTCACATCAGATTCTCCACAAGCCTAGGAACCTTTAAAACTGCTCTTAAAACTCACCTCTTCTCATTGGCCTTTAGTAAGGTTTAACTTATTGTTTTAATCTATTGTTTTATCAGTGAGGTGTTTTATGTATTTGTGTTTTATTGTATTTTATATTTGTATTTTATTGTACAGCACTTTGGTCAGCCTTGGTTGTTTTTAAATGTGCTTTATAAATAAACTTGACTTGACTTGACTTGACTATCTGTATTTCTTAATTGTAAATGGCACCAAATTGTATTCATAATTGAGCCACACTTATGGAGCTCCACAGTTCTTTTTCTGGTGTTTTGGTTGATATCTCTTAATTTTCCCATTTCAAAGAAACAGGCTCTGTGTTTTGCCTTATATGCATCCACAGGTGTGCCACCAATTTACTCACATGGACTCTACTAACCTATCAGAAGCTTCTTCAGCTCAGAATGGAATTGTCTGGAGTTTCTTATTAATTAACAATAAACTTAGTGTATATGTACTCCTAAATTTGATGAAAGTGATAAAAGAGAGACAGCTCTGTCTCTCTTTATTCTGACATTTAACTAATTCAAAAGATATTTCAATATTTATTTATCCAAAACAAAACAAGTTTACTCTAAATTGATGTTGTACAGTAAAAAAATGTTCTTGTGTTTTCCATAAAGTGTATGTAAATATCTGGTTTAAACTGTGAATATACTGCTGTGTATTGAAGTTCCTCTTGTTTTGCATAGAAATATACTGAACAACATACAAAGCATAATATATAAAATACTACCAGAGTTTTTTCTTTGAAAGAAGCCCCTTATGTCCATTCTTGTATATCAGTGCATTACTGAAACCGATTTATTTAGCCGTGGAGGGTAACAACTGAAAATATGAAATAAACACACTTGTAAGCTAAGACTCTCTAAAGAAACAGAATTTTTTTTGTTTGGCTTTTCATTTCGCCATTTGTTGATTCACTTGAAGAGCAAGTAACGTAATATTGGTCAAGTGACCAGTTTGATATCAATCTGTCGTGATACACCGTCATATTTACATTATTTGTACGGTACGAATGATTTGCTTTGGTACCTGGTCAAACTTAAACTCTCCTTAGTATGGCTGGCTCCGTTTCTCCAACAGCGCACTCACAGGCAGCAGCTGCCCCGCCCTCTCGCTCAGTCGCTTAGTGCCTGAGCTCGGATCATACCAATATCAGGGGGGATTCACTCACAGTCGTAAATTCCCACAGTGTGCACTATGTGCTTCGAATATTGTGTGTACTTTTTGTTTTATACAGTTGTCAGCCAGGCATCTAACTATGAAAAAATTACACTCCAAAAGACCCCGGGCTTCTGACAAAACAACCCGGGCTTAAGCCCAGTAAGCCACCCCCACGCTCCGCCCCTGGGTAACAGGCATCTCTGAAAACGTTAGAGCACTTATGCAAATATGTGATGTCTTGATAAATCGAGCAGATATTTGAAGTTTACACAGCACCATTCTCGCATGAAAATATCTTAAAAGTTTATTTTGTGACCCAGTAAGAGTAATATTTCAAACTCCACCACGCTGTGTTCCTCCGCCACTGCCTCGTTTGAGTTTTGGACGAAATGGATTCTGGGATGTTGCATTTCGTCATTTCGAGCTGATTGGAGACCAGACCAGACTTTGTTTTATACAGTTGTCAGCCAGGCATCTAACTATGAAAAAATTACACTCCAAAAGACCCTGGGCTTCTGACAAAACAACCCGGGCTTAAGCCCAGTAAGCCACCCCCACGCTCCGCCCCTGGTGCCACGCAATGCTCAATTGGTGGGAACTAGTGCGTTAGCGCAGTTAGCTTGTTAAGGTGTTGACGCCGTCCAGCCCCACGCACGGGGCGATCCGCGGTAACTTGTTAACGGAGATTTGCCGCGTTATGGCGTTAACGTCATTTTAACGAGATTAACGCTGACAGCACTAGTGTGAACACAACGAATATGACTGCACATTTACACCGACAGCATCCTAGTGCAAAGACAAATGGAAGCAGACAAAAACAACAAGCACGCATGCTACAAACTTCACCCGAGTCATTTAGACAGCTGTTAGCACATGATTCTCCTTATGGGGACCTGATATGTTTAATATGCTGCTGAGAATATAGCCCAGAAGAAGGGTATAGTATAGCGTTTATTTTGGAAAGAGCCATTTCTCTGTAATAAACTCTCTTTTCCAAAGATGAGTGATTTCTCGATCAGATAGATTTATTTTTATTATTATTATTTTGTTGTTTCAGCAACATTAAATTTAAAAACTGTACTTTTGAGTTAAAATCTATATTTAGAATTTTAATAAATGACAAATTAAAAAGGCATGAACATTTTTTTGTATTGAAAAAATATCGAACCGTGACACCAAAGTATTGAACCGAACCGAACCGTGAATTTTGTGTATCGTTTCACCCCTATATGTTACATATAATGTAATAACTGAAATAACACTAATAAAAATAATTAAATAAACAGTTAAAAGAAATACATAAACAAGAGAAGCCTATTTATAAAATTTATAGAGCACATCTTGGAAAAGCAAAATGTGTTTGGGACAACAAGGCGTTTAGATCACGATTCAGATCGCAAAAGCTGCCAAGACAGGACAGAATTTAAAAAAAAAAAAAGAAAGTTGCACTTTATGCTTAGGTTTTAGCTCCAATTAACTTTCCAATTCTACAACTCTAACCACAAACACTCGGTTTTCATATAAATGTTACAGATAAAAGCACTAACTGGTATTCAGGCCTTGCAGCTGCGGCTTTTGCAGCCGAAATAATCCAAAAAGGTTCCAGTGGAACAAACACAAACATTTATTCCAAGTGTCACAGGTTAAAACTCTGTGGCTAGATGGGACGATGCACAACAAAACACAGTATGGCAAGTGTTTATGTTCAATTGGAAGTTCGGATAATCCACATAATCTGCAGATTTCTTTTCTCATCTATTAATCACATATTTAATCATATCACATTAGTTATAGTAACATCACTTTCTCACTGTACCATAGTAAGAGCACTCCTGTCACTAGTTTACATGCATGTGGAATGTTAAGACAGTGAGGTCATTGTAATGGGAGACGTTAAACAGATACTGGGACTCCTTCGGCTTATCAGGGATGTAAATCCTTAGGTGATGGGCACTCAGAAAACAAGGTCATAATTCTCTCTGTGAGGGAGGAGGTATAGCCCCCCACCCCACCCCACCCCGTGAGAGGGGCCAACATGTGAGTTGTGGAATGTTCTTTGTCTGTGTGTTTGTATATAAGATGTAAGGGCGGTGGCCACAATTCAGAGATGTCCTGGTGTTTCACTGGGATGCTCTCTCCACATTGCAATGTGTTTATTAAACCCACTTCAAATCAAGCTCACTGGGTGTGTTGCAGGTTATTGTTAAATTTTCCACAACACAGTTTAGTTAAATCAGTGGTATTAGGAAACAAAATGAATATAAAATATCAAAAGAAAATATGAATTTAAAGTAAAATAATTCCCCATTATGTTTAGTTTCTGGTGACAGAGTGAAGAATAAAATACTATAACACATGCAAAAGTTTAAATCAAAGGTAAGCCTGACGTCCAGAAAAGGACAGAGCACATATCAGCACAGTAGGAGAGCAACATTTCTGGATTACAGTTTTTATAAGAACAGCATTAACATTAATACTTTGTTTCCAAGCCCTTTCTGTAAAGTGGATCAGTCTCAGGCAGTGAATATAATGCTGATGTACAATGGTTGAAACATGGTGAAAACCTTGTTTGGTGCAATGGTTGAAACATGGTGAAAACCTCGTTTGGTGCCTGCCTTCCCGTTTTATCCCACTTCATAGTTGAGGAAGGTAACTTTCCACTGTTGTGAGACACTAATAAATGATGCATCAGGCAGTCACCTGCTTGACTTCCCACATTTCCTTTGTGTGGTTTTGACACAGCATGTTGCCATGACTTCCTACAAGGCATCTAAAAGCATTTTGCCATTTCCTCAGTACTGACTGCTCTGACCTGGAGGCTCATCCCAAACAAAATCACACAGAAATCCCTGCCTAATACAGAGCGGCAGGACTTTACTTCCCCTGCATGCTATGTGGTCTGTTTCAGTTAGCAACTTCAACTAACAAAGTTCATTATCAAACTCACGGCTTGATGAAAGGTCAGAGGAGCTAGGGTTGCTGTTGTTGAAAGTTCTCCTAATAATCTTTGGAACACTTTCACTGTGTGTGTTTTGATTTGTTTTTCCTTAAAAATCTTACCAGGTTTCTTTGGATGAAAAGGTTTCTGGTTTTATGTGTTGGATCCATTTCCTGAACCCAACTGCAGTAACTGTATGAATGTATGTATCGTTTCATCATAAGAAAGTGGCTTGGCTGTCATACAGCAGATATAGGACTAAGAACTGAGCACAGTGAAAAACTAACCAATACTCCCAGAGTGTGTCCTCCAGCAAATCACAGAAAATCTTCTGGATTTATACCATAATCTGAACTGTTATTTCTTTGCCTGTACTCTCAGCCAGTGCTCATCCTCTCACCATGTTTCATGAAATATAGATTGGGAGTTTCTGGGTAATGGTCAGACAATCATACCACAGCCTTGGTTCTCACCTTGGTGGAGAAACTACAAAGTGGCTCAATACACTTTGTGTTGAAACACAGGCTGTATCGAACTTGTCGTTCAAAACAAGTGGTGCACTCATTCTAGTGGTGTTTTCTATCAGACACGGGACTCCACGACTCCCTTTCTGTTGTGTTAGTAGGGATGACTGTTAAAAGCATGTAGATCAGCACTTAATTTGACTGAGACTGTCCTGATGTCCTCTGAAAGCTCACCAGTGGATGATATAAGGACATATGTTCAAAAGTGTATGTCAGGAGGCCCTCTGCTAAGATTGGACAAATCTGTGAAATGTCATTGAAAAGAGTACAAAGAAAACATATGGTTATGAATGCTCCATGCTGAGTGATTGCTGGTTGCAAGCAGCTCAGGTATATTTTCTTGTTTTTTAGTATTTGTTATTCTTCATTGCTACTCAATACACCTTTGTTTTTACTGTTTTTTGGCAATTAAAGCTGTTTCATTTACACAGCTGCCAAAAAGGTGTTGCGTGTTTATTCTGTGGAAAGAGGAAAGAAGACAAGTAGTGGGACGAGGAAGTACAGGAACAAAGAAAGATGTTGGCAAATAAAAGGTGGGACAGTCAGGGAGATGAAGAAAATAGGTAGGAGTACTGGGAGACTAGATGTATGGCAAAGAGAGATTTCAAAAGAAAATGGTTACAGTGAGTTTTCTGTAACGCTGAATACTAAAAGAAGGCTAGGGATGTTAAGGATAATGATGGAAACGTAATGAATGAAGAGTGAAGACGGGAGGAGTTCTTTGAGTAGCTGATGAATAAAGAAAATGAGACAGAAGCATGGATGGAGGGCAGTTGTTGAATCAAGAACTTCAGGAAATTAGTGAGCTGGAAGTGAAGGCAGCTATCAAGACAATGAAGAGCGGAAATGCAGCTGGTTGTGATGACTTACCTGTGGAGATGGTTAGCAGACAGGGCAGTGGTCAGCCATACCATGAACATATGGGAAAGAGATGTTGATGCTAGGTTAAGAAGAGAGGTGGTGATTGGTGATCAGCAGTATGGCTTCATAGAGTGAAGGAGCACTACAGATATGATGTTTGGTTTGAAAGGGTTGAGGATTGCTTTTGTGGATCTATAGAAAATGTAGGTTGCTTATCTAGGAACTGTGGTACTGCACAAGGACGTTAGAGTGGCAGAGAAGTGTGGGGATGGTAGGACATGTATGAAGGACGGCGAGACTGTCACATGGGTTTGAAGTGGGGGTGGGATCTGAGCCCCTTCTTTAGAGTAGTTTAAAACAGCTAACTGAACCAGCTTCCAGTTTGGATTCGGGAGACAGAAACTATCTCTACTTTTAAGATTAGGCTTAAAACTTTCCTTTTTGCTAAAGCATATAGTTAGGGCTGGACCAGGTGACCCTGAATCCTCCCTTAGTTATGCTGCAATAGACATAGGCTGCCGGGGGATTCCCAAGATGCATTGAGTTTTTCCTTTCCAGTCACCTTTCTCACTCACTATGTATTAATAGACCTCTCTGCATTGAATCATATCTGTTATTAACCTCTGTCTCTCTTCCACAGCATGTCTTTTATCCTGTCTTCCTTCTCTCACCCCAACCGGTCGCAGCAGATGGCCGCCCCTCCCTGAGCCTGGTTCTGCCGGAGGTTTCTTCCTGTTAAAAGGGAGTTTTTCCTTCCCACTGTCGCCAAAGTGCTTGCTCATAGGGGGTCATATGATTGTTGGGTTTTTCTCTGTATCTATGAAGCGCCTTGAGGCGACTTTTGTTGTGATTTGGCGCTATATAAATAAAATTGAATTGAATTGAATTGAATTGATCATCTGGAGGTGAATAGTTTATTTAAAGAGTGTGGCGGGTATGGTGTCAGGGGAGCCTGGTTGTCACAGCTGATCTCCATCGTGCCTCCCCTGGTTTTGATTAACTGCCAGGGCCCAGAGGAGAGAGCTGTGTCATGGTCCAAGTAAGTGCCTGGTGTGTGCCGTGTTTTTTCCGTCGCAGCTCTGGTATCCAGGTTCTGCATTCGGGGTGGAGTTCCACTCTCACACATGTTGCTCCCACCTGCAAGCCATCAAGCAGAAATCAGCTGACTGGCATTTAAAACTAGCATAAACTTCCAATCTCCGCCAGATTACCCCATGGTGGTAAGTTGGAGCCTATGTTCTTCACTTACCTCGCATCTCCGTATGCTTTGGTGCTCGGTCCAGGATCAGTATCCAACTTACCTGCTGTTTTTGTCACTGGTCACACATCTGCTGCACAACTCACCCGTTAAATCAGCCTTGCTCAATGATTCCTGCCACTCAACTGGAAATAAGTAAGTCTCAGACAATCTTACCTGCATGCCTTCCTGCTTGCCAATCACTTCTGGATTACTGGAGAAAAAGTTGGATTATCTGTTCCACTCATCTTGCCAGTCCTTGCCAGACACTTGCTTGGCCACTTTCTTTGGAACTCCTGGTTTTTTGGTTTCACAGGTAAGCATTCACCTTGTCAAGATTCACCTACTGCCAACCATTTACTGCTTGGTAATAACTCCCCTCTAATCCTGAATTTTTAAAAAAGCTTTGATTTCTTGCAAACCTGTCTGTCCTTTGAGTCTGGTTTGGGTCCACTCCACGTACCCGCCACTTTACATGGACCCAACAGACCCAATTCGGACCACTATATCTAAGCAGGATGCCATCATTGGGGAGGATGAGCAGGCACTACAGTGTCAGTCAATTTGTGATAAACAGGAGGAAATTCTCACAGCTCTAAAGGAGATTCACTCTAACACCACCACCACTCCCAGCTAGTCACCTCCACTTAAGGTCCCTTTTGTTGCACCTGAGGCAGTTGCCCAGCTTTCCCTGCAGCTGTCCAAATAGTGCCCATATCTGTGATGCCATGTTGTCAGCCACCATTTTCTGGTGAGTTGGGTTGCTGTGGGGGATTCCTGTTACAATGTTCTCTGGCAATCGGCCACTCGCCCTGTTCGCTCTGATGCTGCTGCAAAACTCTCTAACTTTGGAGGATTGCTGTGTGTAAAAGAGCTGAAAAAGACTTTCGTTCACCCAGTTTCTGAGGGCTGCACAGCCAAGAAACTATCGCATTTACAACAGGGTAATCACACTGTGACCGGATTCATTATTAGTTTCTGCACAGGAGCTGCTGAGGCCTGCTGGCTCGATCACGCTCTTCAGGACATATTTTTTCAAGCGTAAATTCATCAAATGAAAGATTAGTTAGAATCATGAACCCGTCTCATTCAAAGATTTAGCTCTCTCTGTCTCTCTCTGGATAAATAAACACCTGAGGGAGAGAGAGGCCGAGAAAAACCACAAATCCCATAAGGGACTGTTTTGATCATTTCCGGTGTACGTCTCCACTCTCTCCCCTCTGTTAGCAGCTTCTGCTACCACCTCCTTACACTCTTTACCTGGTTCACTTGCCGAACCCATACAGACAGGCTGGTCACTCAGGAGCTGAAGGAGAAGTGCTTCTGTGCCCGTGAGTGTTTTTATTGTGGCCACTCTATTCCTTACAGGTACTTTGACTCCACCCACTGGTAGTTTTGGGAATGTGGGGGGCAGCTCCATGGCTATGTCCAAGCCCTGTTTGCGATTACCAGTTACCCTTTGCTTCAACTAGCTTTCCAACTCTCTCCATGCACTTACTGACTCTGGCGCTAAACAAAATCTCACTGATACTGAATTAGCTTAAAAACGAACCCTTCCTCTAATACTGCTAGATCCACCAAACCCTGCCACCGCATTAAACAGTGACGTTTTGCCAAGATTACCCACCAGACCGACCCTGTCAGATTTATATCCTCTAGAAATCACTGGGAAACCATTACGTTTCCCTCCTCAGACACCCCGTGGATTCTTGGCTATCCCTGGTTGGAGAAATACAACCCTCATATCCACTGGGCTGGTAATAAAATCAAGAGTTGGAGTCTGTTTTGTCTCGCTAACTGTTTAGAATCTGTGCTAACTACAAGTTCAAGCAATTCTCCCTCTTCACTTACACAACCGCCGTACCTGTCCACCATCCTGGAAGAATAAATTGACCTTCAGGAAGTATTCAAAGACAAGGCACTCTCTTCCCCCACACAGACCCTAAAATTGTGCAATTCCCTCTTCTGTAGCCTGGCACCCTTTGAGTTGCCTTTAAAATCTGTCATGGCCATGTATTGATTACCGAACAGTGAAAAATAAATACTGATCCAGTCTTGCTAGATGGGGATCAGTCCGCCAGGACCTCTGCTCCTGGCCACCGCCCAGCTCACAATGCACCCTACCCCTACAGTGCCTCCTGTGGGTAGTGGGCCTGCAAGAAGATGGGCCCCTATTCTGTGCTAGGCTGGGCCCCATGGACTAAGGCCCAGCCACCAGACGCTCACCCACAGGCACCCTCCCCGGGCCTGGCTCCAGGGCGAGCCCCAGTAACCCTATCCAGGGCAGAGTGAACTGTTCCCTCGATGGTCTTCTTATAGGGGTCTTCTGAATCGCTCTTTGTCTGGTCCCTCACCCAGGACCAATTTGCCATTGGAGACCCTACCAAGGGGCAAAAAGCCCCCAGACAACATAGTGCCTGGGATCCCTGGGACACACAAACCCCTCCACCACAAAAGTAGCAATTTGTGGATGATGTGGTTCTGTTGGCTTCATTGGGTGATGACCTCCAGCTCGCTTTGTGGGAATGAGAATCAGCACCTCCAAATCTGGGTGAGGCCATGGTTGTCAGCCGGAAATGGATGGAGTGCCCACTCCGGGTCAGGGACGAGTTTCTGCCCCAAGTGGAGGAGTTTAAGTATCTCTGGGTCTTGTTCACGAGTGAAGGGAGAAGGGAGCGGGAGATCAACAGACGGATTGGTGCTGCGGCTGCAGTGATGTGGTTGCTGTAGCGGTCCATCGTGGTGAAGAGAGAGCTGAGTGTAAAAGCACAACTCTTACCGGTCGATCTACGTCCCGACCCTCACCTATGGTCACGAGCTGTGGGTAGTGACCGAAAGAATGAGATCGCGGATACAAGCGGTGGAAATGGGCTTCCTCCAAAGAATGGCTGGACTCTCCCTTAGGGATAGGGTGAGAAGTGCGGCCATCTGGGAGGGGCTCAGAATAGAGCCGCTGCTCCTCCACATCGAAAGGAGCCACTTGAGATGGTTCAGACATCTGACAAGGATGCCTCCTGTGCGCATCCTGGGTGAGGTGTTCTGGGCATGTCCCACTGGGAGGAGGCCCGGGGCAGACCCAGGACACGCTGGTGAGACTATATTTCTTGGGTGGCCTGGGAACGCCTTGGTGTTCCCCCAGACAAGCTGGAGGAGGTGGCTGGGGAGAGGGAGGTCTGGGCTTCTCTGCTTGGGATGCTGCCCCCGCGACCTGGCCCCGGATAAGCGGAAGAAGATGGATGGATGGAATAAATACTGATTACCTCTCATCAGTTCCAGTTTTGAGTCACTTCAGAGGGCCACCATATTCACTAAGCTTGAGCTTCATAACACTAACCATTTAGTCTGCATCAGGGAAGTGGACGAGTGGCTCCTTTAAGTCACTTTGAGTATCTTATAATGCTATTTGGTCTCACTACCGCCCCAGCATTCTTCTAGGCTCTCATTAAACATGTACTAAGAAACTTTTTGAACTTATTAGTTTTTGTGTATGTGGATGACATATTGACTTTTTTCCAAGTCCCTGGAGGAACACAGGATTCATGTCTGCATCATGCAACAGTAGCTCCTGGAAAACAGACTGTACGTAAAAGCTTCTAGGCTACATGTTGGCAGAAGGGTATGTGAAGCCCAACCTGGTAAAGACGCAAGCAGTGATTCAATGGCCAACCCTATATCCCGGAAACATCTTCAGCTCTTCCTTGGCTTGGCGCTTCATTTGTAATTATAGCCATTTAGCATCAACACTCACCTTCCTTCCCTCCAGCAAGATCTCTTTTGTTTGGTTCACAGAAGCCAAGGCCACATTCATTAAGCTGAAAGAGGTACTCACCTCTGCACCCATTCTAGTTCACCCTGACGTCAAGAAGCAATTTATAGTCGAGGTGGATGCATTCAATTTTGGGGTGGGGCCATTATTCTTCCAGCGTTTGGGCCTGAAGGTAAGCTACAGCTTTATGTTTTTTTTCTCTTTCTCCTTAATCCCCATCAAATGTTAGTATAATGTAGGAGACCGTGAACTACTGCTACTGAACTACTGCTACTGAAGCTGGACTTAGAAGAGTGGTGTAAAGGGTTGGAGGGGGCAGGATAGCCATTTGTCATTTGGACAGATCATAAGACCTTGACTTACCTGTGAACCATTAAGAGACTTAATGCTTGCCAAGCCTGTTGGTGTCTGTTTTTTAGTCATTTCAACTTCCTATGGCCCAGGTTAATATAAAATCAGATGCACTCTCTCGCCAGTTCTCTACCAATGCCAAGCAGCCCATAACAGAAAACATTCTCCCCTCCATGTGCAAAGTGGGCTCCCTCACTTGGGACAGAGAGGAGACCATTCATTGAGCCCGACTGCTCGAACCAGACTCTGGCCCATCTGGCCAGGGCCTTTCTGTGTGGAGATTGCATGTCTTCCACATGTCTATATGGGTAATCTGGCGTTTTCCACTGCACAAACTGTTTTGACAAACTGAACATTTGACAGTATTTCCTGAAAACCCTCTTGTTAATTTTTTAAATAGCATTTCAATTTACAATAATGAATTTCACAGCAGTGAGAAATACATTTCATTAAAGTAGTTATTGTTCTAAAAAAGCTGTAACTAACTTTAACGATATAATTCTTCCACTTCAGTGCCAATACAGAGCAGAGCGGCTACCTAAACTCCACTCCCACAGAGGTAAATGATCTCATTAATAGTATCACATCCTCACTGTGTATGACCTTGCATACTGTGGCTCCTTTGAAAAAAAGAGCCTCAAATCAAAAGTGCTTGACTCCCAGGTATAACTCTCAAATGTGTACCTTAAAGCCATTATCTGGAGAGGAACTAGTGTCACGAATGTTGAAAATCTTCACTTAGCCTGGAAAAAGTGTTTGTTGCTCTATAAAAGCCCTCCATAAAGCTAGATTCATCAGAAATGAAGAAAATAAGAAGAAACATTGGTTTCTTTTCTGCACTGTAGCTGGCATGGAGAAAGAGCAGTTGTAAAACAGCTAACTGATCAAAATAAACATTTTTGACCAGGATATATGCTTCAGTCTACACATTAAACATATATTTTTTTCATGTGCACAATATCAGCACAAAGAGACTTCAAGACAGTTGCCACAGTGATTCTACTTTAGAATCATGACCAGGTAAAAATGGAGGCTGCAGTTAAAGATCAGGGTCTGGCTGCTGAGCTGGGCTTAGCATTCACTGAGTTTTATCATCACTCTGGGTTCCTGGGTAGCTTAGTATTAGCATGTGGACTATGCATGTTCTTGTGCATTCATCCTTTTGTTCAACAATAATAAAAGTATTGTCCAGATCCATGCTGGAGGCTGCACCACTGTTTACCTACTCTGGCACAAAAACTAAAATCAACTGATTTTTACAATAAGTGCAAGTGAAACCAATAAGTGGGTTAACAGGCAAGTAGATTAACAATTCCAAAAAAAAAAATTAACTAGTGGAGACCGTTTTTTGATTCCCATGCCTAAGGCCCCCCATCTTATCTAAAGATGTCCCATATCACCCAAAGTAGAATGGGAGGCAGAGCCTTCAGCCTTCAGGCTCCTCTTCCCTGGAAACAGCTTCCAGTTTGTATCTGGGAGACAGACAGCCTCTCTGCTTTTATAAGATCAGGCTTAAAACTTTTTGATAAAGCATATCGTTAGGGCTGAAGCCCTCAGGCTTAGGCTGCTGGGGGGGTCCCACAGTGCACTCATTGTTTCTTCTTCACTCACCTTAACCCCCCACCCGCACTTACTATCTGTTTATGCATCACACTACATGCGACCATTAGTTATTATTAATGTCTGGCTTTCCTGCCCTCGTGTGTCTCTTTTCATCAAGCACTTGTTGTGGACTCTTGTTGTGATTTGGTGCACTCTAACTAAAATTCAATTGAAATTAAGTTGAATTTTTAATTGGTGATTCTAAATTTCTCCAAGGAGTGCGACTGTTCCTCTGTCTCTGTGTATGAGCCCTGCCACAGACCGACAACCCGTCCTACCCCATGGCAGCTGGGCGAGAGTCCAGCCAACCCAACATGTGATAAACAGAAGAAAATAATGTAGTGAGATATTCACCAGTTGTTTTTTACAGCCCGTGGACTTGTGTGTACTACATGCTATATCTGACATTTAAGATGAGGATGTTTTTTTCCCCCATAGGCAGTATCAATAGTAATTTGTATTGGCTTGCTTTGTTGTGGGCTCTGCCATTAAACGCCACCAGAGAACTTATTTTCTTTATTTTGCCACATTTTGTAAATGTTTAGGTTGTTCTTTCTCATTTCACATCTTGTCCTTGCTGATATTAGGGGATAAAAAGATTCTCTTCTGTGTAAAACATCAAACATATTCATATTTCAACCAACCGTCTCTTGTGTGTCCCTGTTCTTGTTCTCTTACCTACAGTATGTGTGTCTGAGCTTTTCTTTGCTAACAGGAGCCAACATTTTTCTGAAAAGTTGCCTTGTTAGCCATGTTCACAAACAGAAACTTGCTCCTCTCATGGCCTGGGGTCAGTCACCTCTTCTGTTATCCATTATCAGCCAGTTATCCAAAACAAACTGCACAACACCTCAGTGTCTAGGTGAAGATGTGTTCATTTCTCACCAGAAGCTGTTGACCTGTTTGGTTGACTGATCCCTGTGAAACCCTGTTTCAGGATGTCACATGATTTAACACCTCAGATTTCCTCCTGTATGATTTATTGTGTGGTTTCAGTGATTGAAGAGATCAGAGTTACTGCAACTCAAGAAGAAATGTCTGCAGAAACTAACTTTTTGGTGCTAACTTTTGAAACTATAACATGGTCCAATCTAAATGAAATAAATGAGATAAAAAAAAATCCATATTGAAAACTTGTTTTATTGTTTTCATCCAGATGTCACTTGAGACCAACTCCAAAAGGAAGTCTGTTCCCACTAAGCCGCAAGGTAAAATGATCAGTTTAATCACATTAGTGCACATGTTTATAGTCTTTGACAAAAGAAATGGTTTTGGTTTTTCCTCCGAGTTGGGGGAATATTTTTTTCTTTTACAAATCATCTCTCTGTATATTGTAGTTATATTTTGGCTGCTGTCAGGTGACATGAGGCTGAGAGAGAGTGAAGTACCCCCTGGTCATCACAGCTAAGAGGGAGTAAAAGGCGTTAACATCCAGCTTTATGTGATTAAAAATGAGCAACGTGCTAAACAGACCTTTTCCCCGTTTTTCCTAATAAAAATCAAAATTTTTTAGTCTTAATCAAAATATAGTTTGATACACTAAATGAAATATGAAGTGAATTATATCCATATGTGATTGAATGTTTAAATGTGATGGAATTTCTGTGTAAACAATTACAAAAGACATAAATGATTTTAAAGTTTGTGTAATATCATGTAAGTCAGACAGAGAGGATGATAAGGTGCGGGTGGACATTCTGTGATTAGATGTTAATAATGTGATTGGATGTCCTCGGGAAGGAACAGTTCAGAAGATCGGATGTAAGACGTTCACAAATCACAGCAGAGATGCTTGACCCAGTCCGACCTGTGAACCTACAAACTGGTCGTATATTTTTGGCTTTCCTCTCTGCTCATTTTCCCTGTGTTAGATGGTTAGTTCTGAAGGATTTTGGTTTACATCATACTTCCACAGTTCTCCTGTTGGGTGATTTTCATCAACTCAATAATCTATCAATATTTTATTTCTATAGCACATTTAAAAAGGACAGTGTTCATCAAAGTGCTTCACACAAGGTAGCAAAGCAGATTACAAAGGCAACAAAAACAGTTAACAACAATTAAAAACAGTTGTAGTTACAGTCACATAGCACAACTGCAGGCCAGGTGGAAGTCCAAACTAATTTGCTTCAAAAGCTAGATGGAACAGGTGAGTTTTTAAGCGTGTGTAGCAGCACAAGGTGGGAATAAAGTAAATACTCTTCACAGTTTAAAAGACAACGCCACCCTAGGAATTTCACCCAGAGAATACTGGAAGTAACACTAATCACCAAGAAGGCACTAAGGTTCATTATACTCAGTACAGAGACGAAGTTCAATGATAAAACAATCTATTAATAATTATTTAAAACAACATATAAAAGCACAATCATAAATATCAATGTACAAATATGCTTAAAAAAGGTATTCAGAGCCGAGGCTTACCAGTGGAGGGGCAGGGATGCCACACACAAACTCAAAAGAAAAGAAAAGAAAACACACCAATACACAAGTGCAGCACACTCTCACTAATAAACTAAAAGACAGGTGTGTAACACTCAAAAGTTCCCACCACCAAGGCGCCCCCAGTCTCCTCCACGTCAGCCCTCCGCATCTGAATAAAAGAAAAAAGAAAATTATAATATATTACAACAAAACTAATATGCAGCGCTGGGGGATAACCCAACTGCAGGACCACACTGGTGATCTACAGCTAGAAAAAGGGCCTCCCACCAGTGGCGTGACAAAAATCCAAACTACAAATCAAAACAACAGAAAACATACAATCTAGATAAAACTTTAAAATCTGGAGCAGACGGAATCGCCGTATTGCTCCAACTTGCCGTCTGCCCGACTATAAGTTAATCATCCAGTCAATCAATGTGCACGCCAGCCGACTCCCGTAGCCGCTGTTGTGCCAAAAAGTGATTGTCTGCCAAAAAGTGATTTCCAATGTTTCTGTGTATTTTTTATGTGTAATATCTTTACGTATGTTTGTAAATAGACTTCGGTGAACAGGGTTTACAAAGGGGTTATATAGAGAATTAAAAAATTATCAGTTTTTCAAGTATCTTTACAACTCTGTGTTATTGTACTTACATTATAACCAATCCGGTCCTTTATCCCCACTTAAAATATTTTTACAGAATTATTGTAATATTTGCTGCCATTTCTGATGTCCTCTTGGCCAACTTACTCTTACAAAAGACATTTTTAATGTTAATGAGATTTTTTTAACTGCATAAATAAAGGTTATATAAAAGTCACTGCCAAAAACTGATTGCGGCTTCTACCTTGTTACACGAATGTTGTTTGTGGCTCAAGATGACTTTATGTCATCCATAAGGGATTCATTTGACATATGTTTCACATATTATAGCCCAACAAGTTACTTATAGCAGTTTAAATACGAGCAATCAGTTTTTGGCAAATACCGGAAATCAGTTTTTGGCAGACAATCACTTTTTGGCACAACACCAGCATACATATGGCCGCTGTCCACGCCGACGTCCACTTTAAAAGGCTGGCAGCAGCAGGAAAAGAAACCTCGCAACAGGAACAGATGGTAAAAGCAAAGCAGCAGCACTTCAGTTAGTGTAGCGCAGGGGCGGAGCGTGGGGGTGGCTTACTGGGCTTAAGCCCGGGTTGTTTTGTCAGAAGCCCGGGGTCTTTTGGAGTGTAATTTTTTCATAGTTAGATGCCTGGCTGACAACTGTATAAAACAAAAAGTACACACAATATTCAAAGCACATAGTGCACACTGTGGGAATTTACGACTGTGAGTGAATCCCCCCTGATATTGGTATGATCCGAGCTCAGGCACTAAGCGACTGAGCGAGAGGGCGGGGCAGCTGCTGCCTGTGAGTGCGCTGTTGGAGAAACGGAGCCAGCCATACTAAGGAGAGTTTAAGTTTGACCAGGTACCAAAGCAAATCATTCGTACCGTACAAATAATGTAAATATGACGGTGTATCACGAAAGATTGATATCAAACTGATCACTTGACCAATATTACGTTACTTGCTCTTCGAGTGAATCAACAAATGGCGAAATGAAAAGCCAAACAAAAAAAAATTCTGTTTCTTTAGAGAGTCTTAGCTTACATGTGTGTTTATTTCATATTTTCAGTTGTTACCCTCCACGGCTAAATAAATCGGTTTCAGTAATGCACTGATATACAAGAATGGACATAAGGGGCTTCTTTCAAAGAAAAAACTCTGGTAGTATTTTATATGTTATGCTTTGTATGTTGTTCAGTATATTTCTATGCAAAACAAGAGGAACTTCAATACACAGCAGTATATTCACAGTTTAAACCAGATATTTACATACACTTTATGGAAAACACAAGAACATTTTTTTACTGTACAACATCAATTTAGAGTAAACTTGTTTTGTTTTGGACAAATAAATATTGAAATATCTTTTGAATTAGTTAAATGTCAGAATAAAGAGAGACAGAGCTGTCTCTCTTTTATCACTTTCATCAAATTTAGGAGTACATATACACTAAGTTTATTGTTAATTAATAAGAAACTCCAGACGATTCCATTCTGAGCTGAAGAAGCTTCTGATAGGTTAGTAGAGTCCATGTGAGTAAATTGGTGGCACACCTGTGGATGCATATAAGGCAAAACACAGAGCCTGTTTCTTTGAAATGGGAAAATTAAGAGATATCAACCAAAACACCAGAAAAAGAACTGTGGAGCTCCATAAGTGTGGCTCAATTATGAATACAATTTGGTGCCATTTACAATTAAGACATACAGATAGTTTCTCTCTTTACTCTTAAAGTTAACAAATATGTTATTGATAAATAATATATTTATCAATCTAAAAAAAAAATAAACATTTAGTCTGATTTGATGTTACAATTAAAAAAGTGTTTGTGTTTTGATCTGAAGAGTGTGTAAATATCTGGTTTCAACTGTATATTTGATGATTGTCAGCACAAAGAGGGAGAGAGAGGAACAGAGAGGGAGATGGAGAATGAGGACAGAACAGAGATGGAACAAGAGCAGGTGAGACACACATGTTAGTCAAATGGTTGTTTACCAAAAGTATCACCGTATCATAGGTCCTCATGTATCTCGTACCTAGTGTTTCTTTTTAGGTTTACTATTTTTCAAATTCTACATTTATTAAGTTATGCAGGCTTGTTTGCACAACAAGGCTAAATAATTATATAAACTTTTCTCAATTTAAATAGTGTACTTTGGCAGAATTAAAAAAATAAGTGTAGTGCAGGTCTATGATGATTTTTAGTGCTACTATCATCTAGTTCTGATTGTGGTTCTGTCTTGGTTAAGTCCTCAGTAGTCCTGATTTTGAACTGTTGTAGTCCTGTTTTAATTCCGGATCAGTTCTGGGTCTGGTTGAATTGGGGTTTAGTCCTCGTGTCTTGATTAGGGATGGGTATCGAAAACCGGTTCTTGTTGAGAACCGGTTCCCACTGTTTCAATTCCATGGAATTGTTTGCCATTTTTGCAAACGATTCCCTTATCGATTCCAGTCGCCCCGAATGACGTCACCACGTTGCGGAGCGTCATTTACCTGGCAGGAAACACGACGCCTAAGCGGCTTAAACGCTCAAAAGTTTGGTTATACTTTACGAGAACGGATGACAACAGGGCAACTTGCAATACTTGCAAAGTAGATATTTCATTTAAGGGAGGAAACACTACGAATATGCAAAAGCATTTGCTCACAAAACACGCGATAACCTTAAATGGATGTCGTGATTTTAATTCTGCTCCGGACTCGTGAATCTCAACCCAGCAGCAGCGGTAACGTTTGCACGTCCTCTCCCGTTAATGCGGCAGGTAAATAATCAACTAACAGTGCATATTATGTTAGCGCGATCTGCCTTATTACAAAACCTGCCATTACTGTGAGCTGCATTTAGGTGACCATGATGAGAGAGACAGACAGTCTGGCTGGCACTCGCTGGCAGTTGTCGCTGCAGTCTACCGGTAGCGTCTCCTTTCAGGCCAGGATAGACGAATGTCACCGAGCAGTGACTAAGTTTGTGGTAAAAGGCTTGCACCCATTTGCTACAGCAGATGCCCCCGATTTTCGGTAAGTGAATGTGTTCAATTGTAGGCAGGGACATTACTGGATATTCTTGTGTAATTGCTACAGAATAATTTATGTTATACTTTGTTATTGCTACAGAAGAATATTTATTTTATTGTTTTACATTTACAATTTTTTCCCCGGGGACCCTGTGACACCCCATTGAAGAGCCATAGGCTGGATCTCTTAAGATCTCACTGTTGGGTTTGTAAGGCCATGTTACTGCTAAATTTCTATCTTGTTCAAAGAGAAGATATAAAACAAAGTTCTAAGCTAATCGACCTTAGTGTTCTCCTTTTTTTTTAAAAAAAGAATCGATAAGAGAATCGATAAAGAATCGAATCGTTAAACAGAATCGAAAATGGAATCGGAATCGTGAAAATCTTATCAATACCCATCCCTAGTCTTGATACAGCCCCGACTTTGTTCTGCCTTGCTGCTTAATTAAAAAACTAGTTTAAGGTGTCCTGCATATGTGATATATATTTTTCCCTATATGAAGTCATTCTTTTTTGAACAAAACTCAAAACAGAGCCAATTAATCTTTCAGTCATTTCTAACACCCCCCCCCTCTCCCCCCCCCCCCCCCCCCCAAAAAAAAAAAAAATCCCACATGCATACTACCCTTTAGAGCTAAGCCCCGGGTGTTTCAAATGTCTGGCTCCGCCTCTGGTGTAGCGTTGTTTAAAACTAAGGCCCACACTTTCTGCAAAGCATAATAAGTATTTACTATAAAAGAACAATGAAAGGCAGAGATCGTAACAAACTGAATTACGTACAGAGTAGTGATGGGATTTCCGGCTCTTTTTAGAGAACTGGCTCTTTCGGCTCGGCTCACTAAAAAGAGCCGGCTCTTTCGGCTCCGAACCGGCTCTTCAGGTTGTTTTGTTGCTTTAATTTATTTATTATTAACAATAATATAAAATTATGCACAAAAGGAATTACTAATGTAAAAAAAAAAAAAGTGGTTTTATTTATATATGTTTATATATAAATATATGCGCTGGCCCCTAGAGACAAAGCACGTACAAACTCCAAAAAGCACGTACAAATTCCAAAACACATTCCTAGTTAACTGAACTTCCAAAACAGAGCTACCTAGATCACTTAAATTACACAATTGAAAGCATATGTGTATTGTTTGTGTATTTATACACAAGCACTCATATATATTCAAATAATTAAAAACAAAAATGTTCAATTCAATTCAATTCAATTCAATTCAATTTTATTTATATAGCGCCAAATCACAACAAAAGTCGCCTCAAGGCGCTTCATAGATACAGAGAAAAACCCAACAATCATATGACCCCCTATGAGCAAGCACTTTGGCGACAGTGGGGAGGAAAAACTCCCTTTTAACAGGAAGAAACCTCCGGCAGAACCAGGCTCAGGGAGGGGCGGCCATCTGCTGCGACCGGTTGGGGTGAGAGAAGGAAGACAGGATAAAGACATGCTGTGGAAGAGAGACAGAGGTTAATAACAGATATGATTCAATGCAGAGAGGTCTATTAATACATAGTGAGTGAGAAAGGTGACTGGAAAGGAAAAACTCAATGCATCATGGGAATCCCCCGGCAGCCTACGTCTATTGCAGCATAACTAAGGGAGGATTCAGGGTCACCTGGTCCAGCCCTAACTATATGCTTTAGCAAAAAGGAAAGTTTTAAGCCTAATCTTAAAAGTAGAGATAGTTTCTGTCTCCCGAATCCAAACTGGAAGCTGGTTCCACAGAAGAGGGGCCTGAAAACTGAAGGCTCTGCCTCCCATTCTACTTTTAAATACTCTAGGAACAACAAGTAGGCCTGCAGAGCGAGAGCGAAGTGCTCTAATAGGGTGATATGGTACTACAAGGTCATTAAGATATGATGGGGCCTGATTATTTAAGACCTTGTATGTGAGGAGCAGGATTTTGAATTCAATTCTGGATTTAACAGGAAGCCAATGAAGGGAAGCCAAAACAGGAGAAATATGCTCTCTCCTTCTAGTCCCTGTCAGTACTCTTGCTGCAGCATTTTGGATTAGCTGAAGGCTTTTCAGTGAGTTTTTTGGACATCCTAATAATAATGAATTACAGTAGTCCAACCTGGAAGTAATAAATGCATGAACTAGTTTTTCAGCGTCACTCTGAGACAGGATATTTCTAATTTTAGAGATGTTGCGCAAATGGAAGAAAGCAGTCTTACATATTTGTTTAATATGTGCGTTGAAGGACATGTCCTGGTCAAAAATGACTCCAAGGTTCCTCACAGCGTTACTGGAGGCCAAGGTAATGCCATCCAGAGTATGAATCTGGTTAGATACCATATTTCTAAGATTTTCAGGGCCGAGTACAATAACCTCAGTTTTATCTGAATTAAGAAGCAGAAAGTTAGCGGCCATCCAGGTCTTTATGTCTTTAAGACATTCCTGCAGTTTAACTAATTGGTGTGTGTTATCTGGCTTCATAGATAGATAGAGCTGGGTGTCATCTGCATAGCAGTGAAAATGTATGCTATGTCTTCTAATGATGCTGCCTAAGGGAAGCATGTATAATGTAAACAGAATTGGTCCTAGCACTGAACCCTGTGGAACTCCATAATTAACCTCAGTGTGTGAAGAGGACTCTCCATTTACATGCACAAATTGGAGTCTATTAGATAGATATGATACAAACCACTGCAGTGCAGTACCTGTAATACCTACAGCATGTTCTAATCGCTCTAATAGGATATTATGGTCGACAGTATCGAACGCTGCACTGAGGTCTAGCAGGACAAGCACAGAGATGAGTCCACTGTCAGAGGCCATAAGAAGATCATTTGTAACCTTCACTAAAGCTGTTTCTGTGCTGTGATGAGCTCTGAAACCTGACTGAAACTCTTCAAATAAACCATTCCTCTGCAGATGATCTGTTAGCTGTTTGACAACTACTCTTTCAAGGATTTTTGATATGAAAGGAAGGTTGGAGATTGGCCTATAATTAGCTAAGACTGCTGGGTCTAGAGATGGCTTTTTGAGTAAAGGTTTAACCACAGCCAGCTTGAAGGCCTGTGGTACATAGCCGACCATTAGAGATAGGTTGATCATATTTAAGATCGAAGAATTAATCAATGGCAGGCAAATGTTCATTCCCATATGGAAAAGATATATATAAATCTTATAAAGTTTGTATCTGTCTTGTGTGACACTTGTATGAAAAGCATATAAGAGTGAAAACAGATATAAGATCCCTTGAAAAATTATATAATGAAACTTATATGTTTTGGATACTTACTAAAACAATGTATGAAAGTAATGAGAAAGTGGCCACTTTCATGAGTAAGTCATGTAAGCCTTATATGATTTACTCATGAAAGTGGCCACTTTCATGAGTAATCACATATAAGTTTTTACTATTTCTTTTCCATATGGGTTTACCTGTTACTACCACACACCAAATCAGGTCGTTGGTACTTGCTGTCAGTCAGGAGAAATGGGTTAAGAACTTTTCAGACAAGATTCTCACTGAACCTGAAAAGAGAGTATTAGCCAAAGGACTCAATTTTGCCATTTCTCCACAACAGTTGCCCATAGTGGACCTCATCACAGCCACAGAATCTGCCATACGGATTAATAAATTATCACAGACAGAAGCAGAGCAAATCAGGATGAAAGTCTCAGCCACGCTCTCCAGTGCCAAAGTCCCTCCATCCAACCTCACAATACAGGAAAAGAAGGCCGTCGCTTCCCTGAGCAAAGACCACAACATCACTGTTTTACCAGCTGATAAGGGAAGATGCACCGTGGTCCTAAACACTACAGATTACCATACAAAGATCACTACTCTCCTCAGTGACAACAATACCTACGAAGCCTTAAAGCGAGACCCCACAAGCAGCTACAAAAAGAAAGTTATAGTTTGCCTTCAAGACTTTGAAAAGGACAAAATTATTGACCGCCTTACATATCACCGCCTTTACCCAGGGGATGCCATACCCTGCATCTACGGACTTCCTAAAATCCACAAGGAAGCTGTCCCACTCAGACCCATAGTCAGTAGCATAAACTCAGCCACTTATAACATTGCTAAACACCTTGCTACCATCCTTGCTCCTCTTGTGGGGAACACCCCACACCACATCAAGAACTCCACCGACTTCACCGACAAGGTCCAGAAACTTACCCTGGATCCAGATGAAACCATGGTGTCCTTTGATGTAGTCTCTCTCTTCACTTGCATACCCACCACGGAGGCCATGGAGACTGTCAGAAAACGACTACAAGAAGACAGCTCCTTGGAGGACAGGACCAACTTCACACCCGATCAGATTTGCACACTGTTAGACCTCTGCCTCACCACTACATATTTCAAATACAACGAAGGCTTTTACAGACAAAAACATGGCTGTGCCATGGGCTCCCCCGTGTCACCTATTGTAGCCAACCTTTACATGGAGGAAGTGGAAAGGAAGGCTCTTGGCTCTTTCAAAGGAAGAGTACCCAGCCACTGGTACAGATATGTGGACGACACCTGGGTCAAAATCAAGACACAAGAAGTGGAATCCTTCACTGCGCACATTAACGCTGTGGATAAAAACATCAAGTTCACCAGGGAAGACACAAAGGACAACTGTTTGCCTTTCCTGGACTGCGCTGTGCACATTGAAGAGAACGGCAAACTCAACATTGAAGTTTACCGGAAGCCCACACACACGGACCAGTACCTCCTCTTTGACTCCCATCACCCTTTGGAACACAAACTTGGAGTAATTAGGCCCTACACCACAGGGCAGAACATGTTCCCTCTAAGCCTGAAGGAAAAAAGAAGGAACACACACATGTAAAGGAAGCACTCAAAACGTGCGGCTATCCTAAATGGGCGTTCTTAAAGTCAGCAAAGAGGCACAGAAAAGAAGACCAGACACCAACGAGGGAGGATAAGAAGGACAGACGCAACAACATTGTCATCCCCTATGTAGCCGGTGTATCAGAAAAACTTAGGAGTTTTCTCCAAGCATGACATCCCGGTGCATTTCAGACCCAGCAACACGCTCAGACAAAAACTGGTTCACCCGAAAGACAAAACGCCAAAACACAGACTTAACAATGTGGTGTATGCTGTACAGTGCAGCGAGGAATGCCCAGACCTCTACATTGGAGAGACCAAACAGCCACTTCACAAGCGCATGGCACAACACAGAAGAGCCACCTCCACAGGACAAGACTCAGCAGTCCATCTGCATCTTAAGGATAAAGGACACTCTTTCGAGGATGCCAATGTTCACATTTTGGACAGAGAGGACAGATGGTTTGAAAGAGGAGTGAAAGAAGCCATCTATGTCCACTGTGAGCGACCATCTTTGAACAGAGGCGGGGGTTTACGACACCAACTCTCTGCCATCTATAATCCAGTTTTGAGATCCCTTCCCAGACGCCTTAACGCCCACTCACATCCTGGGCCATCTGACCTCAGGAATTCGCATGATAAGGTGGGGCCAGGTTTCACAATGAACACACCCGAAACTCTGGCTGATTGGGACCCACACCCAGTTTCACACCTTGGCTCAGGCGATTAGAGGATCATCAGGGGGTCCTTTTGTCCCTCTGTGGGGGGATACTCCCACTAGGTTTATATCTGGGACTCTCCACCATTTGACCTTAGAACTGAAGAAGCTTCTCGGATGAGAGGTGAAACGTCTTCAAGTAAACTTAAAGAAGTCCAGACGCTTTTCTTTGCAAGCTCCTTTGACTACGATGACCTGGATGACTGAGAACCTTCACAGACATACTTGCTGGCTTGTGTAGCCACTAGGTAACAAAAGCTCAACACTGCGCCTAGCATTCTGGAGCACTTCTGTTGTGTTTTGTACGTGCTTCAGAGTTCGTACGTGTTTTGGAGTTTGTATGTGCTTTGTCTCTAGGGGCCACCGTAAATATACTTTTATTTATTCACTCCACATAAAATGTAATAAATAAATCATATAATACAAAAACCATCTAGTCACAGTTCAACTTTTAACTATAAATGTTCAGCTTTTTCCTTTTAAACCAATTTAAAGTGAAACAACACAAAACACTGCAAACCACAACACAATTAAATATAAATTAAAATATGAAAACAAAAAGAACATGCATATTCTCTGTCATATGGGCCTGCATGAATAAACTTTCTGAATCCTTTATCATCCGCAACTGAAAATAGTTGTGGATGATTACTATACCTTTCTAATGTGATGATGTTGTCCCTGGCTCTCTTTCTCTCTCTCTCCCTCCTTCTCTGTTCCTGTGCTACTGCAAGTGTAACTACCGCCCCTCCCCCCTCTGCCCAGCGCAAAGCACAAGGCTCACGCGTGAGTGAAGCGGAAAAAAAGTGCGAGAGAGAGAGGGTGGGAAAAACACCAAAAAAACCCCCAAAAAACCCAAAACCCACGGCTTGTGATAAGGAGCAGGCTCGCGTTGTTCACGTCAAAGATCAGGCTCTAAGAGCCATTTCGTTCGCAACCGACACATCACTAGTACAGAGTAAACAGCGTCACAAATCATGAGTAGAGTAGCTCATAAGAGGCTTCTACAGCTACGACCTAAAAACAATATCTGTTTACTATGGCGTTATTTTTGTGCAACTATTCTGAGCGCACGTAAAAAAAAAAATTGCAGGTGCAAGTGTTGCATTTTGAGGAGAAATTTATTTTGAGCGAAGAAAAGCTAAATTTGAGTGAACAAAATTCATTGCTGCGTGCAAAAAATGTATTTCAGTGTTTGCTATTATCCACACACACAATAGCAGCCCCTCTCGCTCAGTTTTTGCATTTGCACTCACTCGCAATGTGTTGCTTGCGCTCTCAACATTTCTGCCCGTGAGCGCTCAACTCTTTCTGTACACCGTTATATTTGTGCCACAAAACCAGCCAATCACAGACTTGGATGTAAAAAAAATCTGATTGGTCTCCAATCAGCTCGAAATGACGAAATGCAATATCCCAGAATCCATTTCGTCCAAAACTCAAACGAGGCAGTGGCGGAGGAACACAACATGGCGGAGTTTGAAATATTACTCTTACTGGGTCACAAAATAAACTTTTAAGATATTTTCATGCGAGAATGGTGCTTTGTAAATTTCGAATATCTGCTCGATTTATCAAGACATCACATATTTGCATAAGTGCTCTAACGTTTTCTGAGATACCTGTTACCCACCAGCTGATCGCATAGCTAGACTGGCCGTTGGGCATACCGGACATTTGCCCGGTGGGCTGATGGTGATTTTTCATTTTAATGTTTGTTTGTTTGTCTTTGTAACGGTATAAACAATGAAAGGTGGTGGATTAGCCAGTTGGTCATGATCAACTCTGGGCTGGACCAATTACAATACATCCGTATTGAGGGGAAAAGGAACGCGATTCGTCCCGAACTTCAGCTACAATGAAAAAGACACAGGCTGTGTCCGAATTCAGGGGAAGGATGCTCATAAGGACACTACCTACCTACGTCACAAGGTAGTGTCCTTAGACGGACAGGTAGTGGACAGCCCCCCTTTTTTCTCCATAGAAACTTTATTGAACAAACAATGAGTATCCAACATAACAGATGGGTTGTGGACAGCTTCCTAGCCTTCAACTCCGCCCTTATTTGCGTGTTTTTCCGGTCACTAGCGCCACAGCGCAAAAACTTTAAAAAGGACCCAGAAATATCGCTCCGTTGACAATTTTATTTCTTGAGGAGCTAGAAAAACCTTATCGTCGTCGCCCGCACGTTTTGTACCTTAGGTTCATCAGAGACAATCATATCCAGGTAAAATAATTTCCTTTAATCTACAGGCATTTAGGAATTCCATCCATCCATTCGCTTCCGCTTATCCTTTTCAGGGTCGCGGGGGACGCTGGAGCCTATCCCAGCTGTCATAGGGCGAGAGGCGGGGTACACCCTGGACAGGTTGCCAGTCTGTCGCAGGGCCAACACACAGGGACAGACAACCATTCACACTCACATTCACTCGCACATTCACACCTAGTGGCAATTTAGATTATCCAATTAACCTATCCCCACAAGCTGCATGTCTTTGGACGGTGGGAGGAAGCCGGAGTACCCGGAGGGAACCCACGCAAACACGGGGAGAACATGCAAACTCCACACAGAAAGACCCCGGCCTGATCGTGGAATTGAACTCAGGACCTTCTTGCTGTGCGGCAACAGTGCTAACCACCGCGCCACTGTGCTGTCCCATTTAGGAATTACTTAGCTAATTACGCGGATAATTGAATTATTGCCAGCGTTGTGCCAAAAAGTGTTCGCCTGCCAAAACTGATTTCCAATGTTTCCGTGTGTAATATCTTTATGTATGTTGGTAAATAGACTTTGGTGAACATGGTTTACAAAGGGGTTTTATATATACAATAATTACCTGTTGTACAAGTATCTTTATAACTGGTTATAATGTAGGTACAATTGATATATTTGTTGCGTTGTCTGCTGTCCTCTTGGCCAGATTACTCTTAAAAAATAAATTTCTAATGTCAAAAAGATTGTTTTTGAACTGGATAAATAAAGGATATATAAAAGTCACTGCCAAAAACTGATTGCAGCTTCTACCTTGTTACAGGAATGTTGCTGGTGGCTCAGAGTGACTTCATATCATTAATGAGGGATACATTTGACACATGTTTCACGTATTATAGACCAACAAGTTATTTATAGCAGGTTAAATATGAACAATCAGTTTAGGGCAAAAACCGGAAATCAGTTTTTGGCAGACGATCATTTTTTGGCACATTCTTACACATGTACTGTATCATATAAAATATATAAACTAAATATCTTTGAAATGTATAGAATCTAATCTTTTGTTTGTTTGTTTTTTTACATAGCACTTTATCAAACTGTTGTCTGCTACAGAATTACAAGTATTATACTAATAATATAGAATCCACCATCTCCTGCTTGCATATTTCTGAAAACATCTTAGTGGTATGGCAGCCGTCGATTGAGCCAGCCCTGCAAACCCTGTGGATGGACGATGCAGTGGACAGTGGGAGGAAGCATCCTAAAGCTCTCTTTGCAGACCACCCTGTGTGATTCTCCACTCGCCAACCAGAAAAGACAAACCGCAGGTCTCAGTTGCAGCACCCCATCCATGTCTGATCTTCAGCAACACTGCCAGAGACTTCCTGTAATCTATTACAGTTGTAAAAGAAACCGTCCAGGAACAGGTCACTCAGGTTAATCCTGTGTGAACAACTGAAAATATTGTTTTTCCATCTTTACATACTGTGTATTTGAAATATTCTTGTTTAATTGTTATTGTTATTTACTTTATTGCTATCAAATAGATATCCATGTAATATTGTTTAAAGTTAGCGTTATGTTCATACATGTTAAAAATGCCTGTAAATCAAATTGAGTTCAGTGACAATTACTGTTTGTTTGAATCAATTTATTAATAACATAAAACCTTTAAACTAATGCAACACACATAACAATGTAACAAATATATTCAAATAAATAAATTTCTCAATACATAACTCGTTTTGGAACAAATCTTTCTAGAAGTGAAAACAGTCTGTCCATCCTCTCCCTGCTCTCCACTCCTCAGCCTCTCTTTGCTGCCTCATGTCCTCTGTGATGAGGTCTAGCAGCTCATCATCCCTGTCTCTTTTCCTCTTTCTCCCCGTCGTAGGTGGCTGAGCCGCTCCGTCATCGCTGTCGTTTTGGTCACCCACTACTGTGCTTGGCCCTGGAGTGTCCTCAGGGAGAGAGGAAATTAGGACAGGAGGCTTAATGGAAGGCATCTGTCCTATCACCTCATCCATGAGGGCAAACCAGGGCCAAGTAGCAGCAGTGGGCTTCCCACTGACCCCCTCTCCTGAGCCTGGATACTTGCAATCCTAAAGGCAGAGGAAATCAAAAATGACAGCAGGCAAATAAAAACACCACAACAACTCTTAGTAATTGCACATTTATTAACTTGTGTTTTTAAGAATTATCTTCTTGATAACACACATACGTACTTTGTATTCTTTAAAGTTATCCCATGTCTTCTGGCCTGCAAGGTGGTGACTTTCCCCTGCAGGCCCATCTTCTCCAGAATTGTCCTGATCACACACAACAAATAAGAGAAGAAAGGAAACCATGGCAACTATGTTAATCCCTAAACCCAAAAGTGTTCATAGCAGAACACCAGAGGAACACCTGGACCTCACAGGTTCTGTACAGCAGCGGTCCGTGAGTCGTTTGGTACCGGGCCATGAGAGTTGAGTTGAAATTTATGGTTTTCAGGGGTTTTATTGTTAACTCGGTTTCCCTGGGTCTTTTCCTTGTTGTAGTTGTGTGTCTTATTTTGAAAGAAATATTTACACGTTACCATAGCGACCAGAGAGCATTAAGCAGCAGAGAGGAAGATGTTACTGTCAATGTTGGCGCATTTTCAGGAGGACGCTGCTAATAAAGTTACACAATTACACAGTACATTCACGTTTATTATTATATTTACAAAATACCACAGTTTTTGTGTTGGTCGGATCATTTTATGTGGTTGTATTCATCAGCGATACCTTAAAGGCTGCTCCGTGTCTGACATAAACCGGTCTGTGGCACAACAAAGGTTGGGGACCGCTGCTGTACAGCATGAGGGTTAATAGGACCGTACTCATATGAATATGATGTGTAAATTGATTTATTGTACATCCACGCCGTAGCGGCCCAATTCTTCACCCCAGTGAAGAGGTGATCGTTTTCTCCTCGTTTTAATAAACTAAGCCGTTTGGTCTTTGTTCCCCACAACATATCACCAATTCGAAAAAATCTAAATTAGCTGTATGTAAGCGGCAATACATGAAAAACCGCGGGACTCGCGATACAAGCTGGTTTATGGTTATTTTAAATAAAAGAAACATGTCTATGCCCAAAGCTTAACAACACAACCGCTATAACAATTTAACTTTTGTACAACCAGATTTTCATATACTTACATTTGAAAGTGTTTTCCTCTTCTGCTTTGACTACCATCATTATCAGAAACAAATCTCCTCTATGACCCGCAATGAATCCTGGGATATAGTAGGACACGAAGGATACATCGGACGCATCCTTAGAATTCAGGGCAAAGTAGGACGCATTTGTCGCCACATTTTGAGCACTCTTTGTATTCGGACAGCCTTCATCGCGTCGCTGTGACGTCATTGCATCCAAATATGGCATTGGCGCATCCTTCCCCTGAATTCGGACATGACTAACCCTCAAATTCGCGGAGAGGTAGGACGCATTTGTCGCCACATTTTGAGTGCTCTTTGAATTCGGACAGCCTTCGTTGCGTCACTGTGACGTCATTGCATCCAAAGATGGCATTTTAAGCATCCTTCCCCTGAATTGGGATACAGCCACAATGTTGGAGTTATTCTGTCTTTACGCTGTCAGCTGCTTCTTCTTCTCTCATTCTCTCCCCTCTCTCTCCTGTTGCTACTTCAATCATGAAACTGATCAATGATCAGCTGATCGTCTCTCTTGTTTGTTTATCGCCCACTTTGCGCCAGAAAGAGGAAATCAGCGGATGTCGCGCTAAACAACAGCAGCACGTTCAAGCTTGATAAGCTGTTAGAATTTATTTAATATTACTTTCTAGAATCAGCTGATGTTTGCTGGAGCCACAGCTGTAAAAGCTGCTGCTCATGATATCGGTTTGGATATGTGGTGAGAGGGAAACAAATACATATATACCAACAAGACAGTGTACATCACTGTCACAACAGCGTTTGTTTTAGTTCAAAGGCTTTATGGTTTTTTCTATAATACCTGGTGGTGTAGTCGGTGATTTTTTGTCAGTTCAGCCTTATATATTACATTTAACCCGAGTGACCACCCGGTCAGCTGGTGGGTAACAGCAGAGGCGGAGCCAGACATTTGAAACACCCGGGGCTTAGCCCTAAAGGGTAGTATGCATGTGGGATTTTTTATTTTTTTTGGGGGGGGGGGGGGTGTTAGAAATGACTGAAAGATTAATTGGCTCTGTTTTGAGTTTTGTTCAAAAAAGAATGACTTCATATAGGGAAAAATATATATCACATATGCAGGACACCTTAAACTAGTTTTTTAATTAAGCAGCAAGGCAGAACAAAGTCGGGGCTGTATCAAGACTAGGGATGGGTATTGATAAGATTTTCACGATTCCGATTCCATTTTCGATTCTGTTTAACGATTCGATTCTTTATCGATTCTCTTATCGATTCTTTTTTAAAAAAAAGGAGAACACTAAGGTCGATTAGCTTAGAACTTTGTTTTATATCTTCTCTTTGAACAAGATAGAAATTTAGCCGTAACATGGCCTTACAAACCCAACAGTGAGATCTTAAGAGATCCAGCCTATGGCTCTTCAATGGGGTGTCACAGGGTCCCCGGGGAAAAAATTGTAAATGTAAAACAATAAAATAAATATTCTTCTGTAGCAATAACAAAGTATAACATAAATTATTCTGTAGCAATTACACAAGAATATCCAGTAATGTCCCTGCCTACAATTAAACACATTCACTTACCGAAAATCGGGGGCATCTGCAGTAGCAAATGGGTGCAAGCCTTTTACCACAAACTTAGTCACTGCTCGGTGACACTCGTCTATCCTGGCCTGAAAGGAGACGCTACCGGTAGACTGCAGCGACAACTGCCAGCGAGCGCCAGCCAGACTGTCTGTCTCTCTCATCATGGTCACCTAAATGCACAGTAATGGCAGGTTTTGTAATAAGGCAGATCGCGCTAACATAATATGCACTGTTAGTTGATTATTTACCTGCCGCATTAACGGGAGAGGACGTGCAAACGTTACCGCTGCTGCTGGGTTGAGATTCACGAGTCCGGAGCAGAATTAAAATCACGACATCCATTTAAGGTTATCGCGTGTTTTGTGAGCAAATGCTTTTGCATATTCGTAGTGTTTCCTCCCTTAAATGAAATATCTACTTTGCAAGTATTGCAAGTTGCCCTGTTGTCATCCGTTCTCGTAAAGTATAACCAAACTTTTGAGCGTTTAAGCCGCTTAGGCGTCGTGTTTCCTGCCAGGTAAATGACGCTCCGCAACGTGGTGACGTCATTCGGGGCGACTGGAATCGATAAGGGAATCGTTTGCAAAAATGGCAAACAATTCCATGGAATTGAAACAGTGGGAACCGGTTCTCAACAAGAACCGGTTTTCGATACCCATCCCTAATCAAGACACGAGGACTAAACCCCAATTCAACCAGACCCAGAACTGATCCGGAATTAAAACAGGACTACAACAGTTCAAAATCAGGACTACTGAGGACTTAACCAAGACAGAACCACAATCAGAACTAGATGATAGTAGCACTAAAAATCATCATAGACCTGCACTACACTTATTTTTTTAATTCTGCCAAAGTACACTATTTAGATTGAGAAAAGTTTATATAATTATTTAGCCTTGTTGTGCAAACAAGCCTGCATAACTTAATAAATGTAGAATTTGAAAAATAGTAAACCTAAAAAGAAACACTAGGTACGAGATACATGAGGACCTTTGATACGGTGATACTTTTGGTAAACAACCATTTGACTAACATGTGTGTCTCACCTGCTCTTGTTCCATCTCTGTTCTGTCCTCATTCTCCATCTCCCTCTCTGTTCCTCTCTCTCCCTCTTTGTGCTGACAATCATCAAATATACAGTTGAAACCAGATATTTACACACTCTTCAGATCAAAACACAAACACTTTTTTAATTGTAACATCAAATCAGACTAAATGTTTATTTTTTTTTAGATTGATAAATATATTATTTATCAATAACATATTTGTTAACTTTAAGAGTAAAGAGAGAAACTATCTGTATTTCTTAATTGTAAATGGCACCAAATTGTATTCATAATTGAGCCACACTTATGGAGCTCCACAGTTCTTTTTCTGGTGTTTTGGTTGATATCTCTTAATTTTCCCATTTCAAAGAAACAGGCTCTGTGTTTTGCCTTATATGCATCCACAGGTGTGCCACCAATTTACTCACATGGACTCTACTAACCTATCAGAAGCTTCTTCAGCTCAGAATGGAATCGTCTGGAGTTTCTTATTAATTAACAATAAACTTAGTGTATATGTACTCCTAAATTTGATGAAAGTGATAAAAAATAGACAGCTCTGTCTCTCTTTATTCTGACATTTAACTTATTCAAAAGATATTTCAATATTTATTTATCCAAAACAAAACAAGTTTACTCTAAATTGATGTTGTACAGTAAAAAAATGTTCTTGTGTTTTCCATAAAGTGTATGTAAATATCTGGTTTAAACTGTGAATATACTGCTGTATATTGAAGTTCCTCTTGTTTTGCATAGAAATATACTGAACAACATACAAAGCATAATATATAAAATACTACCAGAGTTTTTTCTTTGAAAGAAGCCCCTTATGTCCATTCTTGTATATCAGTGCATTACTGAAACCGATTTATTTAGCCGTGGAGGGTAACAACTGAAAATATGAAATAAACACACATGTAAGCTAAGACTCTCTAAAGAAACAGAAATTTTTTTTGTTTGGCTTTTCATTTCGCCATTTGTTGATTCACTCGAAGAGCAAGTAACGTAATATTGGTCAAGTGATCAGTTTGATATCAATCTTTCGTGATACACCGTCATATTTACATTATTTGTACCATACGAATGATTTGCTTTGGTACCTGGTCAAACTTAAACTCTCCTTAGTATGGCTGGCTCCGTTTCTCCAACAGCGCACTCACAGGCAGCAGCTGCCCCGCCCTCTCGCTCAGTCGCTTAGTGCCTGAGCTCGGATCATACCAATATCAGGGGGGATTCACTCACAGTCGTAAATTCCCACAGTGTGCACTATGTGCTTCGAATATTGTGTGTACTTTTTGTTTTATACAGTTGTCAGCCAGGCATCTAACTATGAAAAAATTACACTCCAAAAGACTCCGGGCTTCTGACAAAACAACCCGGGCTTAAGCCCAGTAAGCCACCCCCACGCTCCGCCCCTGGGTAACAGGCATCTCTGAAAACGTTAGAGCACTTATGCAAATATGTGATGTCTTGATAAATCGAGTAGATATTTGAAGTTTACACAGCACCATTCTCGCATGAAAATATCTTAAAAGTTTATTTTGTGACCCAGTAAGAGTAATATTTCAAACTCCACCACGCTGTGCTCCTCCGCCACTGCCTCGTTTGAGTTTTGGACGAAATGGATTCTGGGATATTGCATTTCGTCATTTCGAGCTGATTGGAGACCAGAACAGCCAATCAGATTTTTTTTCATCCAAGTCTGTGATTGGCTGGTTTTGTGGCACAAATATAACGGTGTACAGAAAGAGCTGAGCGCACACGGGCAGAAATGTTGAGAGCAGGAGCAACACATTGCGAGCGAGCGCAAATGCAAAAACTGAGCAAGAGGGGCTGCTATTGTGTGTGTGCATGGATAATAGCAAACACTGAAATACATTTTTTGCATGCAGCAATGAATTTTGTTCACTGAAATTTAGCTTTTCTTCGCTCAAAATAAATTTCTCCTCAAAATGCAACACTTGCACCTGAAATTTTTTTATGTGCGCTCAATTGTTTTTTACGTGTGCTCAGAATAGTGGCACAAAAATAACGCCATAGTTTACCACCAAGTAAGGTAATGTATGCACAACACTGAATAAACACCTACCAGCTGCGATGGAGGCTTCAGAAGGGTGACCCGCAACACCAAGGAAAGTCAGGTGACCAAAAAGGAGATCACAGGCAAGCAATTCAGGAATGCTCAAATGGCCACCATCCGGTCGTTAAGTCTGACGTCACTTGCCGTGTCTGGGCCTAAACTCCGCTGCAGGTCCATATATCAAACGATCACTATGGCATTACTGAGAGTTGAAAAACTGTCTAAAGTCTTTCATCTTTAATAAAATGATCAGTGTTCTGCTCTACCAGGTGTAACAATTGAGTTTAACATCCAGGCATCCATGAAAACGGAATTTATGACATTCAACGGAGTTAGAAGTTAGCAGGAAGTTAGCTCGCTAGCTTCTATCTAAATACAATATAGCATGTCCTGACTGCGGGGTTTTGTAAACATATTAAAACGTACAGCTCGGTTATCACTTCCAACATAAATGAAGACAGAAAACTAAACAGCAGTGACGTTTGTAGGGTTACTGAAGTTTGGCTAGCTGGTATATAATGATGTGCTACGTGACCGCTAGCGACACAGCTATGTTAGCATAATATAAACAAGCTAACTTTTTTCCACTCGATAAAAGTTAACGTGACTGTTCTCGGTGGTCAGGAACAAATGTAATCGCATGGCAGGATGCTGTAAAAGGACCAAACTTCAGCCAGGAGAACAACTGAGATAATCCATCCACAATACGAGGTTAGTCATTCATATACTGCTGCATGGGCTGGGCTGTAGTTACATCCTAAGGTTTTAAAAACTGAGCTTAAATAAATGATTAGCGGTAATAAAAGCCGAGGGAGGTCAACAGTGTGATCACTGTTGACCTCCCTCGGCTCGACTGTTTTAGGAGCTTTTTGAGATTAAATAGAAGAAAATACATAACATTAAACATGTTAACAACACAAAAGCCATATTAAACGCAGACTGCTTTAGGCCCGGAAGTAGGATAGCGCCCCCCTAATGTGCCAGGCCGAAAGTGGGTTGAACCGAGACATAAAACTTATCCTGCCACACGTGATTTTAATGATTGAATCTGACAACTCTGAACTTAACTCGGAATGTGGGGATAAGTGCATCTTTGGGGTTGGTATGGTCATCCTTTATCCAGCCTCTCCTCATCGAAGAGCTCAGAGTAGGTTAATTATACAAATAGAGTTTAGGTGATTTGACTATTGCTTTGTGATTATTACCATTCGATTAGCTCTTTCTAAACCGCATTAATAAAACTTGCAATTAAAGTCTAAATTGTGGACATTCACTTTTTTAACATTTTGTGAGACGCTAAAGGTAAAAGTCAGAGTATTATTCTGTGACCATGAAGGACCCGACAACAGCAGCGTTGCAGTTTAACCTGTTTTTATTGGCTTTCCAACGTGCAGCTCTCCAGTTGCCATGCTCCTGCAGCATGCACACCACTAGTGATGTGTCGGTTGCGAACGAAATAGCTCTTAGAGCCCGGTCTTTGACGTGAACGATGCGAGCCGGCTCCTTATCGCGAGCCATGGGTTGTTGTTTTTTTTCTTTCTCTCACCCTCTCTCTTGCACTTTTTTTCCGCTTCACTCGCACGTGAGCCTTGTGCTTTACGCTGGGCAGAGGGGGGAGGGGCGGTAGTTACACTCGCAGTAGCACAGGAACAGAGCGGGAAGGAGAAAGAGAGCCAGGGACAACATCATCACATTAGAAAGGTATAGTAATCATCCACAACTATTTTCAGTTGCGGATGATAAAGGATTCAGAAAGTTTATTCATGCAGGCCCATATGACAGAGAATATGCATGTTCTTTTTGTTTTCATATTTTAATTTATATTTAATTGTGTTGTGGTTTGCAGTGTTTTGTGTTGTTTCACTTTAAATTGGTTTAAAAGGAAAAAGCTGAACATTTATAGTTAAAAGTTGAACTGTGACTAGTTGGTTTTTGTATTATATGATTTATTTATTACATTTTATGTGGAGTGAATAAATAAAAGTATATTTACGGTGGCCCCTAGAGACAAAGCACATACAAACTTCAAAACACGTACGAACTCTGAAGCACGTACAAAACACAACAGAAGTGCTCCAGAATGCTAGGTGCAGTGTTGAGCTTTTGTTACCTAGTGGCTACACAAGCCATCAAGTACCAACGACCTGATTTGGTGTGTGGTAGTAACAGGTAAATTAACTTTTTTTTTTTTTTTTAATTATTTGAATATATATATGAGTGCTTGTGTATAAATACACAAACAATACACATATGCTTTCAATTGTGTAATTTAAGTGATCTAGGTAGCTCTGTTTTGGAAGTTCAGTTAACTCTAGGAATGTGTTTTGGAGTTTGTACGTGCTTTGTCTCTAGGGGCCACAGCATATATTTATATATAAACATATATATAAAAAAAACACTTTTTTTTTTACATTAGTAATTCCTTTTGTGCATAATTTTATATTATTGTTAATAATAAATAAATTAAAGCAACAAAACAACCTGAAGAGCCGGTTCGGAGCCGAAAGAGCCGGCTCTTTTTAGTGAGCCGAGCCGAAAGAGCCAGTTCTCTAAAAAGAGCCGGAAATCCCATCACTACTCTGTACGTAATTCAGTTTGTTACGATCTCTGCCTTTCATTGTTCTTTTATAGTAAATACTTATTATGCTTTGCAGGAAGTGTGGGCCTTAGTTTTAAACAACGCTACACCAGAGGCGGAGCCAGACATTTGAAACACCCGGGGCTTAGCTCTAAAGGGTAGTATGCATGTGGGATTTTTTTTTTTTTTGGGGGGGGGAGTGTTAGAAATGACTGAAAGATTAATTGGCTCTGTTTTGAGTTTTGTTCAAAAAAGAATGACTTCATATAGGGAAAAATATATATCACATATGCAGGACACCTTAAACTAGTTTTTTAATTAAGCAGCAAGTCGGGGCTGTATCAAGACTAGGGATGGGTATTGATAAGATTTTCACGATTCCGATTCCATTTTCGATTCTGTTTAACGATTCGATTCTTTATCGATTCTCTTATCGATTCTTTTTTTAAAAAAAGGAGAACACTAAGGTCGATTAGCTTAGAACTTTGTTTTATATCTTCTCTTTGAACAAGATAGAAATTTAGCCGTAACATGGCCTTACAAACCCAACAGTGAGATCTTAAGAGATCCAGCCTATGGCTCTTCAATGGGGTGTCACAGGGTCCCCGGGGAAAAAATTGTAAATGTAAAACAATAAAATAAATATTCTTCTGTAGCAATAACAAAGTATAACATAAATTATTCTGTAGCAATTACACAAGAATATCCAGTAATGTCCCTGCCTACAATTGAACACATTCACTTACCGAAAATCGGGGGCATCTGCTGTAGCAAATGGGTGCAAGCCTTTTACCACAAACTTAGTCACTGCTCGGTGACATTCGTCTATCCTGGCCTGAAAGGAGACGCTACCGGTAGACTGCAGCGACAACTGCCAGCGAGCGCCAGCCAGACTGTCTGTCTCTCTCATCATGGTCACCTAAATGCAGCTCACAGTAATGGCAGGTTTTGTAATAAGGCAGATCGCGCTAACATAATATGCACTGTTAGTTGATTATTTACCTGCCGCATTAACGGGAGAGGACGTGCAAACGTTACCGCTGCTGCTGGGTTGAGATTCACGAGTCCGGAGCAGAATTAAAATCACGACATCCATTTAAGGTTATCGCGTGTTTTGTGAGCAAATGCTTTTGCATATTCGTAGTGTTTCCTCCCTTAAATGAAATATCTACTTTGCAAGTATTGCAAGTTGCCCTGTTGTCATCCGTTCTCGTAAAGTATAACCAAACTTTTGAGCGTTTAAGCCGCTTAGGCGTCGTGTTTCCTGCCAGGTAAATGACGCTCCGCAACGTGGTGACGTCATTCGGGGCGACTGGAATCGATAAGGGAATCGTTTGCAAAAATGGCAAACAATTCCAAGGAATTGAAACAGTGGAAACCGGTTCTCAACAAGAACCGGTTTTCGATACCCATCCCTAATCAAGACACGAGGACTAAACCCCAATTCAACCAGACCCAGAACTGATCCGGAATTAAAACAGGACTACAACAGTTCAAAATCAGGACTACTGAGGACTTAACCAAGACAGAACCACAATCAGAACTAGATGATAGTAGCACTAAAAATCATCATAGACCTGCACTACACTTATTTTTTTAATTCTGCCAAATTACACTATTTAGATTGAGAAAAGTTTATATAATTATTTAGCCTTGTTGTGCAAACAAGCCTGCATAACTTAATAAATGTAGAATTTGAAAAATAGTAAACCTAAAAAGAACTGCAGTTAACAGGCTGATAGAATTCGACTCATGTTTGCTTATCTTATCATTGTGAGCAGGGGAGACACCTCGCCCAGTACGTCCCCTCACCCACATCGGATCCATCTGAACTCAGCATTAACTACTGGGTAAGGCTCATAGGATCTCATAGTTAGGACTTTTTAATCACAGAGCTGAAGCAGACTTCTTTTATAGGGGTTGTTGGCTCTGCAGATCGACACTCCTTTGACCAGTGTCCTGACAAAAAGTAGCTGGAGATGACTGCCGTCTACTAGCCCTCACCTCTGCTACTTCATCTCATTAGACTAGGCCTTTTCACTCAGAGCAATAACTCACTGGGGAAAAGCCAAACCTGTATGTAAATGTTCCTTTGAGCTGCTTCTCAGCGAGAGCAACTCCTCAGTGGACCACAGTCCAGCCCCTTTCCAGGAGACTGGTTTCAGAACCAGAGTTTAAGGTGCCACTTCGCCACATCTGGCAAGTATTTGTCAAAGTCACACATTAGTTCCTTTCCCACCAGAGAAGTGTCATCCCATGTCCCTGTAGCCAGTCACAGAAACTGGTCATAGACCACGAGGGCCTTCGCCCCCGACTGCTGCACAGGTCACAGAACATTAGTATCTCACATCTCAGGAATGAAGACAGGCTTAGATGTTACCAGGTTTAAAAGTGACTCATGTGGCAAAGTTTTCTTTTTATATTTCCATTTTCAATTTTATTTATATCTGTCACCTCAAGGTGCTTCATATTGTGAGGTAAAGACTGGACAATAATACATTTTGTAGTATAGATTTGTTTAGAGGCAGAAAAAAACACTGTGTTTTGTGATAAAGCAGTAATATTGTGAGAGTTTTTGAGCTCTCCCACATGGAAAAATTAAGTGCTATACATAAGTCGTGACAGTGACTTCATGGGGGTGGGAGCCAGCTCTCACTTTGTTGCTTCCACTCACTGTCAGCACCTGAGAGCTACATCACATTACTGAAATATAAACAGGAAAACAAAAGCAAATGATGCAAAAAAATATACTTATAAGTAAGTAAGTAAAATTTTATTTATATAGCACATTTCTAGATAAAAGATCACAAAGTGCTTCACAAAGTATAAAACAAAAACAGTCAAAAGTTAACAAAATGCAATTTTAAAAAGATGTGTTTTTAGCTGTTTTTTAAAAGTAATCACTGAGTCTGCAGATCTTAAGTTCTGAGGAAGAGAATTCCACAGTCTGGCGGCCACAGTAGCAAAAGCTCTATCACCCTTGGTTTTCAGTCTTGTATAGTGAATAACAAGTAGGCCCTGATCACAAGACCTCAGGGACCTACTAGGGGCATAGGGCTGTAAAAGTTCAATGATGTACGCTGGTGCTTGTTCTTGAAGAGCCTTAAATGTCAGAACCAGAATCTTAAAGTGGACTCTGAATTCAATGGGGAGCCAGTGCAGCTGTATAAGCAATGGTGTTACATGAGAGTATTTCGATGTTTTTGTCAGAAGCCTTGCTGCGGCATTTTGGACAATCTGCAGACGCTCCAAGGAGTTTTTGTTTAGACATGTAAACAGTGAATTACAGTAGTCCAATCGTGATGAAATGAATGCATGAATAACAATCTCCAGTTCAGTATGAGATACTATGGGGCTCAATTTAGAAATGTTTCTTAAATGATAGAAACAGGACCGAACCAGAGATTTGACGTGGACATCCAGGGTAAGAGCAGAATCAAAGGTTACCCCTAGGTTCCTGATAGACGATTTCACAAATGTTGTAAGAGGACCAAGAGCATTCATTATGTTAGGTACATGTCTGTCTGGAGCACATAGAAGGACTTCAGTCTTTTCTTCATTAAGTTGGAGGAAATTGTCAGCCATCCAACCTTTGATGGTTTCTAAGCACACATTCAGAATCTGCAGCTTAGAAACATCTTCAGGTTTAAAAGATATATATAGCTGGATGTCGTCTGCGTAGCAGTGGTAGCAAATGTCCTCAAAGGGGCTCAAGATATGCTGGAGAGGAAGTAGATATATTAAAAACAATAAGGGCCCCAGCACAGAACCTTGTGGCACACCATAGGACAGGGACGTGGAAGATGACCTGTACTTAGAAACCGCCACAGAAAAGTATCGTTCATAGAGATACGAGGAGAACCACTCTAAGGCAGACCCAGATACACCAACCCAGTATTTCAGCCTTTCAAGCAAAATATAATGGTCAACAGTGTCAAAGGCTGACGTAAGGGCCAACATTAGGAGTACAGAACACTTTCCTGCATCGTTTTGCATCAGAATGTCATTGGAAACTCTAAGAAGGGCTGTTTCAGTAGAATGAGCTCTACGAAAGCCAGACTGAAATTTGTTTAAAGATATTATGTTTGTCTAAAACTGCTGTAAGCTGCTTAGCCACAACCTTCTCTAATATCTTAGCAATTAACGGTATTTTTGAGATTGGTCTGTAATTGCTAGTGAGAGATGGGTCCAGCATAGGCTTTTTTAACAGGGGGTGTATAGCAGCAGTTTTAAAATAAGCAGGGACTTTACCAGATCCCAGTGAGGTGTTAATTATGGTGAGCACACAGGGACCAATAGAGTGGAAGACATTTTTGAATAACGATGCGGGTAAAATGTCGAGTGAACAGGAGGATGCTTTTGTTGCATTAATTATTTTTTCCAGCTCTGATAGTGAGACGGGTAAAAAGCTTTCTAAAACGACAGGCCGAGCTGGCGTAGGAACTGACAATGCAGATGCTGATGGGGACAATTTTTTCCTTACGTTACTAATTTTTTCTAGAAAAAAAGAAAGAAATGTTTCGCAGTCTTCATTAGAAGAAATAATGGCAGCAGGTGGAGCAGGAGTAATAATATCAGTAATAGTGTCAAATAATACCTTAGGATTACCTCTGCTCTTTGCAACCAGATGAGAAAAATAAGCAGCCCTCGCATCTCTAATTGCATTGTTAAAAGAGGCTAAAAGATCCTTTAAGTAAAGGAGATGTTTAACATTTAAATGAGTTTTCCTCCATAAGCGCTCAGCTTTACGACAATCACGTTTTATGGAGCAGATGTTGTCATTTAGCCAAGGTAAGGACTTGGAAACAGAAACGGGTCTCATTTTAACCGGACAGATTTCATCTAAAATCGAAAAACAATGGTTATTAAATAGATCTGTTAAAAAATCAACGCCGTATATACTTCATATACTTATTACAGTTCTGGTTGCTGCCATAGCAATGAAGACACATGGTTGAGAGTGAGAGTGCTGTAAGGTCACATGATAGAGAGTGATACAAAGAAAAACTGAATAATGGAAGGTAACAACAAGCACGGGGCCAATAGGGCTGTACTACTGTAACCAGAGTATGTACACTTACATTTTTAATGCTAGACAACTAGAGGCTGCCCCTCTCTGAGTCTGTTAGACGTCTCTTCCTGTTAAAAGGGAGCTCTTACTCCCCACTATTGCAGTGGATGCTCATATGATTGTTGGGTTTCTGTCTCTTATACTATATGATATTTGTGTTGAAACAGTTGAACATGACTGTTGTTGTGAGCTGATAAATGAAACTGAATTGAAATTTAATTAAGTACTCTGCTGTTAGACATTTTTAGTCAATCTTTGGCTTTATTTGATAGCTATCAGTGAACAACAGATATAAAAATAATGTGTCAACTCACATTCAGCTGTCAGCTCTCCACATGTGTCAGTTTATCAGTAAATCATTGTGTTTCATGTAGTAAGAAACGTCTTAACTTTTTAATCTCTTAATCCTTTTGACTTTTTAGCCCATCCATCCATCCGTCCGTCCGTCCTCTTCTTCTGCTCATCCGGGGCCGGGTCACAGGGGCAGCAGCCTAAGCAGAGAAGCCCAGACCTACCTCGCCATGGCCACCTCCTCCAGCATGTCCGGGGGAACACCAAGGTTTTCCCAGGCCAGCTGACAGATATAATCCCTCCAGTGTGTCCTGGGTCTGCCCCGGGACCTCCTCCCGGTGGGACATGCCCAGAACACCTCACCGAGGAGGCGCCCAGGAGGCATTCTTGTCAGATGCCTGAACCACCTCAACTGGCTCCTTTTCATAATGTAAACAGAATTGGTCCTAGCACTGAACCCTGTGGAACTCCATAATTGACCTCAGTGTGTGAAGAGGACTCTCCATTTACATGAACAACTGAAGTCTGTTAGATAGATATGATACAAACCACTGCAGCGCAGTACCTGTAATACCTACAGCGTGCTCTAATCGCTCTAATAGAATATTATGGTCAACAGTATGGAACACTGCACTGAGGTCTAGCAGGACAAGCACAGAGATGAGTCCACTGTCAGAGGCCATAAGAAGATCATTTGTAACCTTCACTAAAGCTGTTTCTGTGCTGTGATGAGCCTGAAACCTGACTGAAACTCTTCAAATAAGCCATTCTTGTTAAGGGAATTTAAACAGGTGGATTTAGTGGCAGAAACACACACGGGCTCGGGATAGCGGTGATGCAGATTTATTTACAGTGATAGGGGAATATTTACAAGGGAAGGGGCTATATACAGTGACAGGGTAAATGTGCGAGGAGACAGAGCCGAGGGGATGAAACGGAGCCGAGGTATGCGGGAGGATAGATGGCGCACCGGAGCTACCTGAGGACGAGGGACAAACAGAGTTAGGGGATAACGTCGAAAGTCGAGAGTTAAACTTAGGTGGACGGGGAGAGTTGGAGAGCTTACTTGAAACACAGAAATACAGGTATGGGCAGTGGTCACAGGCCGGTGCGAGGTAAATCTCCGTCACAGATCCAAGGAGGCCAACACAAAAGAAACAGGCAGGCGAGCAGGCAGCGAGACAGGCTAGTGCAGAGGGAGAGCAGGCAGGAGACAGATCTTAAAACATGCAGCTCAGAAGCGTGGAATCAACAGATTCATCTTGCAAAAACACGTTACCACTTGTGGAAGCGACAATACTCCGACACCAGACGTCCGTCACACAGCTCCATAAATGCTCCCACTGATGACGTCCGATGCACTGCAGGTGTGCCGGAATGCCATCAAGCACCGCCCTGCCTACCTGTGCCGAAAAGGGAAACAAAACCCAGGAACAACAACACACATGCCCACCAACTCCTAGTAATTCCTCTGCAGATGATCTGTTAGCTGTTTGACAACTACTCTTTCAAGGATGTTTGATATGAAAGGAAGGTTGGAGATTGGCCTATAGTTAGCCATTTCCTCTCCAGCTTACGAGTTATCTGCTTTAGGCTACGTGTTTGAGAATTATACCACGGAGTCAGGTACTTCTGATTTGAGACCTTAGTTTTCACCGGAGCTACAGTATCCAGAGTCGTACGTAGTGAGGAGGTAAAATTATTAACAAGATGATCGACCTCTGTTGGAGTAGCGTTCAGGTAGCTGCTCTGCTCAATGTTGGTACAGGGCATTGAAGATAATAACAGTGGGTGGATTATATTCTTAAACTTAGTTACAGCGCTTTCAGAAAGACATCTACTTTGATAAAGTCTACTCTCCACTGCTGTGTAATCAATTATTGTAAATGTAAATGTTATCAGGAAATGATCAGACAGGAGAGGGTTTTCAGGAAACACTGTTAAATGTTCAGTTTCTATGCCATATGTTAACACAAGATCTAGAGTGTGATTAAAGTGGTGGGTGGGTTCTTTTACATTTTGAGAGAAGCCAACTGAGTCTAATAATAGATGAAATGCCATGTTGAGGCTGTCATTCTTAGCATCTACATGAATGTTAAAATCACCCACAATAATTATTTTATCTGAGCTGAGAACTAAATCAGATAAAAAGTCTGAGAAATCAGACAGAAACTCTGTGTAAGGCCCAGGTGGACGATAGATGATAACAAATAGGCCTGGTTTTTGAGTTTTCCAGCTGGGGTGGACAAGGCTAAGCATCAGGCTTTCAAATGAATTAAAAGTCTGTCTGGGTCTTTGGTTGATTGATAGGCTGGTGTTGAGGCAAGAGTAAGGCAAAGTAAATCGATTTGTTGAACAATTATTAATTCATGTACTAACAGAGACTTGGAAGAGAGAGAGACCTAGTGTTTAATAATCCACATTTCACTGTTTTACTCTTTGGTGCAGATGTGGATACTTTTTGTTCTTTCTTTGTGATTTTTTTTATGTTTAAGTTGTTTCTCCTCACAGGAGAGGCTGATGGCTGATGACAAAACACACAGACAAAACTAGGACAGATGGGACAGCTAGATGCAGCAATGCATCTTAGGTGATGTGGAGTAACAGAAAATGCTAACTTTGGGGCTTTAAAATGCTGAGTCAAGAAAGCATCATGGTGGCTTTATCTGTCTTTTATATTTTGTTTATACAGATACAGATCTAGCTTTTCACTGATAATGAGGACCGAGATAACTGCCAATATCCAGCAAAACTTTACATTTTTGTTGTCGTTTTAATTGAGAGATTACATCCATGTGAATGTAACTATGGGCAACCTATAGCCTTAACCATGTTTTCTTTTATTGCAACCATAGAGACAAGGGTCTGCAAACTGTGATAATGGGCTTATTTAAAGCCAAAAATGGGCTTTACTCAAACCCAACTGAGGAGCATTTGTTCCTTCACCTATCAAAACTTTTCCATAACACGTCAGAAATAGTTTTGTTCTTTTGATTTCAACAGGAATTTTAAACACTGTATATATGGAACATTTGCAGCCTCTCTGCCATAAACAAATAATGTGTGATTGTTTAGGCTGGAAGACTTATGGTGTGTTGTATTTTTCTGAGCCAGTTTCCTCCATATAGACAGCCTATCTCACTCATTTTGCGAAAGACAACATTAGTTTTCTTCTGGATTGGAGTTTTTTTTAATTACATTTTTGTATTGCATATTAATGAAATTATATTTTGTGTCATTTTTCATGTATCCACTGGTTAAAAACAAAATAAAAAAAATCAGACATATTCAGACTCTGTAGCTGGACAGAAAGTGTCTCATCTCAGCTGTCTTTTCAGGGCAGTGTTCACAAGCCTTTATCACCTCCAGTTAATCAATTCACTCCAGAGGAAACTCCAGACAAAAGACACCAATAGACAAGCATCTCTCTTTCTCCATCCATGCAGTTCTACATTAGCAGTACTGGCCTTCAAGTTGCCTTGGTAACGCAGGTTGTAATCGTGTCTGAGTCAGAAGCTAAAGTGAATGTCCCTGAAACTTGTAAAAGATATTTATCCGGAAGGAGAGCAGTGAAAAAAAAAATACAGGCAGAACTCGGCTCCAACACAAAACCTCTGAAGGCAAACAGAGGAGCAGAAAGAAGGCAAGGTCAGACCCTTCCCCCAACGCCCCCTTCCACCCCACCACCGAATATCCACCTCCACATGCTCACGATTTTTAAATACACACACACACACACGTGAGTTTGAATGTGCGGCTCTTTAAATCAGAAACGTAAACTGTTACATCAGTGCATTGTACTGATAATGAATTCACATGTTGCAAGTATATCACCAGAGATCTTTAGGGCCACTGCACATGAGCTCCAACTCATCACTTTTATCTCCAAATAGAGACTTATCGATAAGTGAATGCTTGGAAGCGTCATTTAGAGCATATTTTTCCAACTCAGCCACAAGAGGTCAGGAGAGAATGCTGCTTTTCAAGTGCTCAGACTAAAGCCATTGTAATAAAATGTCCTACATTATGTGCAATGTGAAACATTTTTTATTACGCTCTCATTATGACGAGCACAGCGAATCCTTATTTAGAAGCACTAAAAGAGGAATAGTGCTTCTATCTATCTGAGTTCAGAATGATTGTACAACATACTGTTTATGGTGCTGGTTAATGTTCAGTTCAAATCAATCAGGTTTTATTTATATAGCACCAAAGACTACAGTAACACAGAGAAAGCAGAACAATTAGACGACCCCCTATGACAGGGGTCGGCAACCTGCGGCTCTTTAGTCCTTATAGTGCGGCTCCGCGTGGTTTGGGAAAATAAATTAGAAGTATTTAGCTGAAGTGTAATTTATTTATGTTAGTTCTTTTTTTAACTTGCAGTTCTAAGTTGGAAGATTATTGTGATTTTGAAATATAAAAATACAATTATATTCTATTATTTTTTCATCGCTCAAAATAAGCGTCACACTCGCGGAAGCCGGTGTACCCGCCGAAACGCCGTGCATTTATCCAGACTTTCAACCCCAGGTAGGCCAATTATGGATCTTTGGATCCACATTATGTCAGCAGCTATTCTCCTCCGTGAACTATGTTAAAAACAAACACCGCTCACGCCTCACAGATGACAGCTTACAGTCCTGCGTAAAGATAAAAGTGACTTTGTACAGCCCCGATTTGCAGACGCTGTGCGTAGAGGTTCAGGAGCAGAAGTTCCATTGTAAACATATCACGGCAGACCCGACGATGTTTGCATGAACACGCTTTTTAGCATCTCTCTATTGACCACTTTTCACACCCGGTTGCTGTAAGCATACAGCCGGCTGTAGCTTTTCAGCTCACAGCCCGACACATACCAACACAAAAGCATAGATAGCACAGACGTTAAGGCGGCGAGGCGTGATTGAAGGTGAGCTTACTTATATCTTGGTTGCTACAGTACACAATCTTTCAGTTAAGAAATGGACATTTCTTAATGTCCATTAATGTGCCGCTCAGGTGCGTCCGCCTGCCCTGCAGCGGCGCTGCAGACGACGCCCCGCCACACACATTAACGTGGTAAAATACATATTTAGGCAGAATTTTGCAAATATCTATTTTTCATCTTTTAGCAGCATAGTGCTTTTTTTCCAATTATTTTTTTTAAAAGTCAGGTCAAGGCTCCAAAAGCCCAAAGGGTGGAAGCTCACAACAGTTTTGGTTTGCTGGATCATTTTAGTTCAGCTGGGTGTCTTTCCTTTTGTTATATTTCTTTAAGAGTTCAAAATGTGTTAATTACATAAATAAAATGTAATTTTTCATTAGCACTTCAAGGATTTCATAAGCAACACACCTTAGTTGTTCACACAAAGCATAAAGGTAAAAAACAATATATACAGTGTTATCTTCATTTTAGATGTCAAAAAGTATTTGCGGCTCCCAGTGTTTTTGTTTGCGTGGAAACCGGGTCCAAATGGCTCTTTGGATGTGAAAGGTTGCTGACCCCTGTCCTATGAGAAAGCACTTTGGTGACAGAGGAAAGGAAAAACCAGGATCAGGAAGGGGCGGCCATGGGCCATGACCAGTGGTGGCTGAGGGGAGGGAGACAGGACAAAAGACCCTTTGTGGAAGAGAGCCAGAGATTATTAACTATTAATTTAATGGAAAGTGGTGTATAAACACATGGTGTTATACACATGAGGTGATAGAAGGAGAAACTCTCAGTGCATCATGGGCCTGGCTTACTTACATTAACCAGAGTTAATCAGCACTGAAATGTAACATTGGCTCAATCTAGTGGGAATGGTTGTGTTAGCCCTGCAACAGACTGGGAACCAGTCTAGGGTTTTCCATGCCCATGACAGTCACATTTACTCAAGTACAAATGGAAACAGTAAAATTTGTGTTGTTTTGAAAAACGCTGAAAAATGTTTCATTGTGTGATGTTTTTCTGTTTCACAGACAGGGAGCTCCTGCCAGCAATCTAGCCTACCGTAACAAGCACATTAAGCACCAGTTACTTGGGAATGGCATGACTGTTAGTGTCCAACAACAGGATCGTTTTAGAGAACTGCACTGAAATATTCTTAAATTTTTCAAAAGTCTCATGTTCCCATTCTTGAAACTTAATAATAAACAAACAACATAGCTGTTTAAAAAGTGACATCATCCATGTTTAAATTACAGCATTATTCACCTGTTTATATTTCATCTGTTTAATTTCCTGGTGGGATTCAAATTTTTATTTGTAGTTTCTGACTGCTGAAGTAACACTGGTGTAGTAATCCAATAGTCCTGAGCTGTCTACTAGAGAAATAAGCCTTTTGCACACCGGTCACATAAAATCTGCAAAATCTCTAGCCTCAGTAAAGTTTTTGTGTGTAAATCTGTGATTCAGCTTAACCGATCTTTCTTGTGACTAGTTTTCCCGGACCCGTAACCTACCCACTGTGTGGATGTGTGTGGAGAAGAGAGCGCGTGTGAGGAGAGAGCTTCCCCTTCCCGGATTTTCTCCCCTGGACCCTAGGAACCCCCAAATTCCCCCACTGTATATATTCTGCACCTGGTAATTGTGTAAATAAAAATCTGGTTTTGGAACTGAATTCTGCTCTGCACTTGAGTCCCTGCCATCGCTTGTGACAAGATCACTACATTTGGCAACAAGTGTGCTCGTAACTCAAACTGTGCACCGGTACTGAATATACAATGAAGTGGAAATTGTAAAATAATGCTATTTCACCTGAAACACACTGCTAGATGCTACACCTGGCCAGCTGGCTATCGAAAATAATTCTCTGCCTCCTCAGATGTGGTCTTAACTCTGCCAACAAGAAAACCTGCCCTGCTGACGTCTGATGTCAAATATAGCCATGAGCCATGGATTCTCCCTGCTGCTGCCTTCTCCTGAGAACTGGGTGGACCAAGAATCTCAGTTTCTTACTTTTGTTGATAGAAACATCAAGGCCAACTCATCATGGCTTTTTTTTCCACAGTACAGTTTTTGAGAATGAATTTTCCACAAAAGTGATATTGTTTTCACCAGGGCCCTAACACCTTCCTCTGGTCCAGGAGGGATGAACAGCATTCCGGTAAGTTGCCAAGGGGAATATGCCAGGCCATGCTGAACTCTGAACCTTAGTCCACCAAACACCAAACCATCTGTGATGGCGAGGGACAGGTGACAAGTGAGTTGTGATGCTCGCATGGAAGAGGAACACACCCAGTTGATTGTGAAAAAAGCCGTCGAGAAATTCTTTCCTTATCCATGATTGGTCGTATAAATTCCATAAAAATGGTCTCTCTTCCTAGATTTTTATATATTTGCCAGAACCTTCCTATTTATCTCACTTCCTCTTTCTCCAAGGAATTGGACTCGATTATCACTTCTTAGATATGGAACAACAAGAATCCTAAAATTTTGAAACTACATGTACACAAATCCAAACTGAAGGGAGATCTGAGTTTACCAATATTCAAACATTATTACTGGGCTGCAAATCTACGAGCGTCGTCCTTCTGGCACCAGACGTCCCCAGATCTTAGTAATTCTAACACCCCCCTTTGGGTTAAAATGGAGGCTGACGTAGTAAGGGACTCCTCTTTAGAGGCCCTGCTTTTCTCAAGAGTGCGGGAGGCTGACAGTTTTAAGAAAGTTTTGTTCCAAAACAATCTGTGCGTATTTTAAACCAAATTAGAGGTTTCCTTGAGCTGCTAAACTCACATTCACATTTTTACCGTTACCTACAAATTAGGCATTTTGTGCAATCCAATATCAAGAATTATCAAGATATTACAAATGAACACAACTTTTTAATGTGCTCCTGGGCCCTCCTTACTCCAAACATCTGATTTCTACAGTTGTACATTTGTTTGATGACAGTGTTGAGGCGCGGACTACGAGGATAAGAGATGCTTGGAGGGAGAAACTGGATATAGAAATATCGGAATAAATGTGGGACAAGTGCTTATCAAAAATTCATTCCTGCTCTGTTAACAGCAGACATCAATTAATACAATTTAAAGTTGTCCATCGGCTGCATTACTCCAAGGCTCGACTACACAAAATTTACTCTTTGACTTCCCCCATATGTGACAGATGTAAAATATCAGATAGCACACTGGCTCATGCTTTTTGGCATTGTCCCTCATTGACTAATTTCTGGTCCAGAATATTTGATTGGTACTCCAAAGCTTATGGAATCTTCATCCCACCCAATCCAGAAATTGCAGTTTTTGGCTGCATATGTTTCAGAACTATTGCTGCAACTACGCAGGTGCCAGTCAAACATGTACCATGGTGCTGCGGTTTCTCTGTTTGTTACATATTCATGATATTTGATTTACTCTGGATACTGGTAGTTCTTATCATTACTGTGCTATTTCTCGTCTTCTTGTCTGAGCACCTGAGCTGTATTTGTTTGTTGATGGGGTTTTCTGATTTGAAAAATTTAAATAAGATATTGCAAAAGGAAATGTTTTTCCATGTGCCTCACTAATACACCATGGCGGTGTATATGAGATATGAAAAAACTCTGGAGCGAATAATGGCCTGAGTCGGGGGATCTGGGGGAACGTGTGCCGGTGGTGAGCGTCCTGCCCTGAATGTCAGCTGGTGAACCAGCAGGCCATTCCTAAAGTGCCCACTACCTTCCACTGAGGTTTCGTTGGAGAACATTTGCATGGAAATCATTGGGCCATTTCACCACAGTGCAAAGGGAAATAATTTTTTTGTTATTTCTTGTGGTTTATGCAATGCAATATTCCCAAGCAGTGCCGCTGAGCAACATCTGTTGTTCACACTGTGGGAGGTGCCCCGGGCCTCCATGGGATTGTCTCCCTTTGAGTTACTGTTCGGCAGGAAGCTGCAAGGGGTGTTGCACCTAATTAAGAAGACTGGGAGGAAGGCCCAAGGACAGCTGAGAATGGATTTCAGTGTGTTCTGGACCTGAGAGCAAAGCTTGGGTAGGTTGTCATGGCAGAATGTTCTCCAGGCTAAGGAACGGCAGCAGTGCCCGTAATACAGTGGGGCTAGACTCATTTTAACAGGGACATAAAGTACTAGTATTGCTCCCTTCTTCTAGCAAAAAATTACTTGCCAAATGGCAAGGACCCTTTGTGATCACACAGGGAGTAGGGGGCATTACTACAAGGTTGTGCACTCAGACAAAGGAGGAGCCACACAGGTATATCACCTTAACCTCCTCAAAGTGTGCTTCTCTAGTGAGCCTGGTGAAAGAAGGAGATTAGGGCCAGAGCTGGCAAGTTCCACCATTTCTGCCTCCCTCCATCTCACACAGACCCACAGAGTGGATGTTGCTGCACTGCAAAAGCAATTTGTAGACATGTTCTCCAGCCTGCCTGGTCACACCAACCTCATAGAGCACCATTGTGAAGCATGCCCTTGTGCAACTGTCACTAAGCACAGATCCTCACAGGGCTGCATTCGGAGCCTCTTATTGGAGCGTACACCAACCCACCCAACCAACCAACCAACGTCATTGTCAAGTATACCGATAACATCACCATGTCTGGGATCATCTCTGATGGAGATTAGACAGGGCAGAGAAAAAATTGTCCTGTTGGTGCTCAGAAAATAACCTGATGGTGAACGTCCTTAAAAGAAAAGAAGCCATAATGGTCTTCAGGAGACACAAACTCAAGCTACTCACACACACACACACGGACTCTAGTCAGACCAAGTCTTTTTCTTTGCACTACTTCCAAGCACTTTGCAACTTTTTCTCTAATGTCTACCTTTCTATTTAAAAATCATCTCTGTTTTTGTATATCCCTTTTGATTCTATATATTTCTCCTGTGTGCTATTCATTCCTGAGGTATTCAGTGAACACATTTGTACTGCTAGACGCTCATGAAGTGCAGTCAGCTTTTTCAGCTGGTGTGAATCATGCTGGGGGCCTGGTGCTGCCCAACTCTTCATACTGGAGAACCTTTCTTGGATGTCTGCCACTGTGAAGTTTTATGGAGGTTGCTGTGGTCTGCGGCAATGCTCACTAGCCACTGAGCAGTGCCGTTATGGGTTGCGTCCTTCTCCCATATGCTCTTCCAGTATTGCTTTGTCTCCAGCCTCGGTGGTGCTGTTCTCATCTTGTTCTCCTGCCCCTGAGAGTACACCTTGGATGGTTCTGTGGAGAACAAGAAAGAAATTGTCAGAATGGGCAAAACACTAACTACTGGTAAAAGCAGTTGCTTGGGGCTGTAAGACCAGAAGAAGAAGAAGAAGTGTAGTCGGATGGATCACCGCAGATCACGCCCCACCACACCCATTAAATGGCAACACGTTTATAAAAAAAATGCATTTGAACAGAAGAGTTGAGTATTTGTGTCCACTTGTCAGATCTTTTCTGGCAGTCCTGAAAAGCTCATTCTGCCACTGGTGCTTCGTATTAGGTGGCCAATGTGCTGCTAATCAGGTAACTGATTGGTGCATGATTAGCAGTATCTGTAAGCATGGACTCTGCTACAACGGTCAGTTGGTCTCAGCTCCAAACATGCCACATTTGACTGATCTGGGCCTGTGCCACAGGACGATTTCAAGCTGGTGTTCTTCAAACCAGCTTGATGTAGGAGTATTTAGAGTGAGCACTAACATTTCCTCCAAATTGAAGGACAATATAATTAGGAATGTCAGAGACAGACGGTGAACATCCCATGGAAAAAACCCCACAAGAAGACGGTTTCCTCACCCTGTCTGCATTTAGGAACTGTAAGCAGTTTTCTACAGATTTGCAGTAAAGGTTTGCTGGACGATGTGGCAGACATTTCTCTACTCAGAGAATCCAAAGTTTAGGATGTAAATAAACAGAAAAATAAAATGCAAACCATATAACAAACCAATCAGGCATAAAATTATGACCACTTGCCTAATATTGTATTGCCTGTTCTTTTGCTTCCAAAACAGCCCTGAGTCATCGAGGCATGGACTTCTCTAGACAGCTGAAGGTATGCTGTGATATCGGGCACCAAGATGTTAGCAACAGATCGTTTAAATCCTGTAAGCTGCAAGGTAGGTATTACAATCGCATGGTGAAGGCAGATGGTGTGTATTTTTGTGAGGACCACAGGAGGCAAAAACTGGGAAAAACTAAATAAATAAATGCAAAACCCGAAACACAAGAACACCTTGGAAGCCAAGGAAGGATTCACAAGAGAAACACAGCTGCACCGATCAAGGCGAAACTGATGCAACATATACACACAAGAGGGAGATCAGGGAAGTGGAAACACGTGGAGAAACAGCTGGAACCAATTAGGTGCGACGACACAGTGGGAAGCAAAACTGAACACACTGAACATGGGACGCAAGACTGTCAAAATAAAACAGGAAACATGGGGACATAGACCTAAGACACACAGGCTTAACACAACATGAACAAACAGAGGCAAAAGATGAGACACAAGGTGACGAACAGGGGAAGACACGTAAGAGAAACAGTGACAGGAGTTAGACACAAAGGGGGAGAGGGAGAGGGGGAGAGACTGAGGGACAGAGAGACAGGTCACACTGGCGACACAGGAGTGAGACAAACACACAAGAGAAACCTCACAGAGAATAAACCACATCGTGGGAAAACCACGTTAATCCATTGGATTGAGATCTGGGGAATTTGGAGGCCAAACCAACACCTCAAACTTGCTGTTTGTCCTCAAACCATTCCTAAACCATTTTTGCTTTGTGGCAGGGTGCAGTATAACTTTGAAAGAGAAAACCTGGCTATCTATTTAATGTAAAAGAAAATGTGATTTATCAGACTAGGCCACCTTCTTTTGTTGCTCTGTGCTCCAGCTCACAGACACATTGTGGACAGAAATCAGCATGGGCACACTGACTGGTCTGTGGCCATGCAGCACCATACAAACTGTGATGAACTGTGTATTCTGACACCTTTCTATTATAACCAGCATTAAATTTTTCTCTCAATTTAGGCTACAGTAGCTCGTCTGTTTGATCAGACCACACGTGGAAGCCTTCGCTCCCCACATGCATCAGTAATCCTTGGCAGCTCATGGACCAGTCACTGGTTCATCTCTGTTTCTTCCTTGGACAAGTTTGATAGATACAAACAGACTGAAGACTGAGAATAAGCCACACGAGTTGCAGTTTTGGAGATGTTGTGACCCACTGTTTTAGCAATTTGGCCCTTGTTAAACTCACTCAAATCCTTATGCTCGCCCATTTTTCCTGCTTCCATCACATTAACATTGAGGACAAAATGTTCAGTTGCTCACTGTAACACAGAGGACCTGCCAAGACTCAGAAGCTTGTGTTTTGCTTTTTATTTCATTCACCATGTCTCTGTGGCTCTTCACTGTGCGCTTCAGCGCGTTGCAGTGCTCTCTGCTCCAGCAGTAACTGAAATAGGGAAGGTATGATTAGATGATGCTCGCCGGCTGCGAAAACCAACCTGGTCTTCAGCAAGTTTTCTCAAAGTTTTTCTTTGTTTATAGATTTGCAGTTTTTGGTTCAAGTCATCATCAGTATGTACAGGGGAGGGCAGGAAATAGGTAAAACAGTCATTGTCTAGTGACATGTGGAAACCACGGTGGAGGCGCTGCCAGTGGTATTGGGGAGCTTGTCAAAAATAATGGAATTATGAACACAGAAAAGTAATGTTGAACTTTGATCCATTATGCAATATCATCTGGGAAGTACCTGATTGGCAATAGCTTAATTTTTTAGTCTGAAAATGATCCCAAACACAATGTCAATAGAGTTAAAGCATACATGTACAGAAGAACACACAGCAGAAGACAGAGAATGGCCTCCCCAGAACCAGGACCACATTTTGATTGAAGCAGAATGAGATCATCTCATGACAGAGAATAGAACAAAAGGCAGCCAACAGTACTGTCATTCAAGAAGCTCGGAGAACTATTTCTTAAGGCTGCTTAAAGAAATTATAAGAAAGCTTGCCTAAAAGAGTTCATGCTGTGTTGAAGAATAAAGCTCATTAGAATTCTGCAAGCTTTGTTTTTTCCTTTGTTTTAATGTATGTACTACAAGTGAAAAGTTTGGACACAGCTTCTCATTTAATGGTTTTTCTTTATTTTCATGACTGTTTACATTGTAGATTCTCACTGAACGCATCAAAAATATGAATGAACAAATATGGAACTTTGCTATAAACAAAAAAAGTGTGAAATAACTCAAAACATATTTGATATTTTAGATTCTTCCTAACAGCCCCTTTGCTTTGATTCTTGCTTTGCACACTCTTGGCATTCTCTCCATGAGCTTCATGAGGTCGTCTCCTGAAATGGTTTCCAACAGTCTTGAAGGAGTTCCCAGAGATGCTGAGCACTTGTTGGTCCTTTGTGAACAACTCTGCGGTCCATCTCATCCCAAACCATCACTGGGTTTAGGTCAGGTGACTGTGGAGGCCAGGCCATCTGGTCAGCACGCCATCACTCTCCTTCTTGGTCAAACAGCCGTGACACAGCCTGGAGGTGTGTTTGGGGTCACTGTGCTGTTGAAGAATAAATGACGGTCCAACTAAATGCAACCAGATCGGATGGCGTGTCACAGCAGGATGCTGTGGTAGCCATGATGGTTCAGTGTGCCTTCAGTTTTGAATAAATCCCCAACTGTATCCCTGCAATGCAACCCCTACACCATCACACCTCCTCCTCCATGCTTCATGGTGGGAACCATGCATGTAGAGACCATCTGTTCACCTTTTCTCCTCTGAACAGCTGATGTAGAGATGTGTCTGCTACTGGAGCTCTGTGTGGCATGTATCTGGGCTCTAATCTGAGCTGCTGTTAACTTGTGATTTCTGAGGCTGGTGACTCAGATGAATTTATCCTCAGCAGCAGAGGTGACTCTGGGTCTTTCTTTCCTGGGGCGGTGAGACAGTTTCATTGTAGCAGTTGATGGTTTTTGCGACTGCACTTGGGGCACATTCAAGTTTTCCAGACTGACCTTCCGTTCTTAAAGTAATGATGGGCTGTTGTTTCTCTTTACTTAGCTGATTGGTTCTTGCCATAATATGAATTCTAACAGTTGTCAAATAGGGCTGTCAGCTGTGTACCAACCTGACTGCTGCGCAACACAACTGATGGTCCCAACCTCATTAAGAAGGCAACAAATGAACCCTGACAGGCACACCTGTGAAGTGAAACCATGTCAGGTTACTACAGCATGAAGCTCACTGAGAGAAGGCCGAGCGTTTGCAGCACTGTCAACAAAGCAAAGGGCGGCTACTTTGAGGAATCTGTGATATAAAACATATTTAGAGTTTTTACCTGTTTTTTTTTTTGCTACATAATTCCATATATCTTGCTTCATATAGTTGATGTCTCCAGTTTGTATCTTCAATATATTAAGTAGTGCAAATAAAGAAAAACATACATTAAATAAGGAGGTGTGCCTAAACATTTGACTGGTAGCGTGTATATATATCTATAACTTAAACTAACATTTGAAACAGTAGTAGTGTGATGGACCGAGTTGAAAAAGCAGGAGTACCAGAAATTAATAGAAAAATAGAGTTGCCATTTATTTAACCCCAAAATTATATTTACAAAAGTAATACACTTAAGCTCATAAAAGAAACAAAACTAAACTCAGGCAAAAAAACTGCAATCTTAACAAACTAAATGACTGCCCAAACAAACATGACTGACCTAAACATGAAATGACACACAGGGGTTTATATAATGGCTGATCAGACCACTATGACACACGAGGGGGTAACTAAACAAAACACAGTCGTAAACAAACAATGATGTACAGTCTGGTTTGTTAACAAACAAAAGATCAAAGAAGAAAATCAAAACTACTAAACCTTAAATTCAATATTTAACTAAGTACAAATACTGTTTTTTATTTAAAGAAAACACACATTCTCCCCTTCAGCAAGAAGTGGTGGTGCGGTCCAGTTATCTCGCTTAGTATTTAAGGGCTTTAAACCCTGGCCACCATGTTTTGTCTGGCAACTCCCAGGGATCATGGCAGGTAAGAGGAAAGAAAAACAAGGGTAAGTCAAAAATCAAAGTAATGAACTGGTATGCATACAAAAGTAAACTAAATGTGCACGCTTACAAATAGAACAAATATATCCAAACCAAACAATAAACTTATTGGAAACTAAAGTGTGCTATTATGTTCAAATGAAAAAATACATAGGAGTTACCGACTTTTAGAGCGTGGGTTTGGCCATCACAAGTAGGCAATTTAAAAAAAATAAAATGCAACGTGTAAAACTCAACCCAAAAATGGAGAAAGACGGTAGACAGCTGTCAGATATGTAAACGATATAAGAACAAATAAACAATATTGAATTAGGAACAAGTAAAATAATGTAATTGTTATCTCACCGCCTAATCATCCAGAGTTATACATGACTCCAAAACTGCAAAAAAAAGTTGTCAAGGTGTCACAATCCTGGGTCTTATGACCCAGTGTTTTGAGTTTTAGTTCTTTTGATGTTTATAGTGTATGTTTAAGCTTATTAGGTTTCCTATGTTCATTTGCTTATTAGTTCCCCCTTGTGTTTTCAACCCCTGTGAAGTCTCCCTTGCCCTTCGTGTGTTTCATGTCTGTGTGTCTTATGTTATGTCTGCGTCTCATTATATTTCCTGTTTTATTTTGAAGGGGTCCTGTGTTCCTATGTTCAATGTTTTTAGTTTTACTCTCTCCTTGTGATGTCGTTATGTTCATGTGTGTCAGCTGTTTCTCCATGTGTTCCCACTTCCCTCATTATCCTCCTGTGTGTATTTAGTCCGTGTGCTTTCAGTCATTCTTTGTCAGGTTGTCTGCTCATCCATGTCACAACTTCAGGTATCCATGTCAGTTCACCATGTTTAAGGTTTTTTCATGTTTAGTTTTAGTTCACCCAGTTTAGGTTATTGTTTAGTTTCACCAATGCCCTTTTGTTTGTACCTTTTTTGCTAGCCTCAATAAACGGCTCGTTTTTTGTTAAATCCACGCCACGTTCAGTTTTTGGTCTGCGTTTGAGTCCTCTTTTGCAAACACATACAGTCTGCCCCAGCCAGACTGTGACACAAGGGTAATTGCTGAGACATTGTAAAGTTGTTTTGAGTAGTCACCAAAAAAGGAATAATAAAATGAAATTGTTATTATTATCAACTCCAAGAAAACAATAATTCTTTATTTTCAGTAAATAATTTTTAAATCATGTTAATTAAAAAGCCATGTAAACCATGCTTCTGTTTTGTATTTCAGCCCAAGGAATCGAACAAGAACGTTCTCCTTTTTCCTTAAAAGCGCGCAAACTGCGATAGATATGGAATGAGATTTTAAATTGTCTGACTTTAGATTTTTTTTCGCATTTCCATGCAAACACTTTAATTTCTCAGAACTAACCGAGCACTACCACTGATAAAAGGGCTGCAAGGCTTTTGAGGGTTCAATCTCAAAACCATAATAACCCCGTTCAGATAGTAAACTAGATAAACGTGTTGGTTTTTTCATCTATGCTCAGTTCGTGATAAAACATAATAAACTAGCGTACTGCCACAACACGGAATACTCATGCGTGGATCTGCCACAGATGGGTCCCTCTGTATGAGTAGGGCGAATAATTGAAGCTCACGGCCTTATCAATAAGCAGCCCCACGCGTGAGTACCGTCCCGTCTGAAAATAAAAACAAATCCAGCATGCTGGCTCAATCTCCGCGAGCTACTTTCTCTCTCCACCAATCAGCGCGCACCGCAGCTGCACGCTAAGCCACGCCCTCTGTTCTCTCGAGCTGGAACATTTTGTTTATCGTGCCAAAGAAGTTGTTACAGCTTCGATGTGGCACGATTGTGTTCACTGTTAACACGCAGACTTTTTACATATCAAAGCACGCGGATAGAAGTAAGGACGTCGTAGCGTAGTGCAGGGTTAGAGTAATGACAAAGAAAGACGTCCAGCCTCCATGCTTACTTTTAACAAAAAAGAAGTTATGGATTCTAACGACGGGAGGAAGAGGCGCAAGGTAAGCGGCTTTGTGCGGGGCTGCAGGCGGAGTGTGGCCGGAAAGATGAAACGAGAGATGAGCAAAGTCCTGCGCTCCATAGCGCTGGACGATAACAACCATAAAGAGCTCGTGCAGGGGGAAGAGGACGACTACGACTGCTTCCCCATCAGTTTCCTCCGCAGTGACCTATTGGAGCCCCACTTAGTCGTGGCTCCCCGGTACAGCCTGCTACGAGAGGTCGGTCGTGGAAGCTACGGGGTGGTGTACGAGGCTGTAGCTCGGAAAACAGGGGCCAGGGTAGCGGTGAAGAGGCTGCAGTGTGACGCCCCGGAGAAAGTAGAGTTGGCGCTAGCCGAATTCTGGGCCTTGACGAGCTTGGAGAACCGACACCAGAATGTAGTCCAGCTGGAAGAGTGTGTCCTGCAGAGGAACGGCTTGGCCCAGAAGATGAGCCACGGAAACAAGAAATCCAAGCAGTATTTGCGGCTCGTGGAGACTTCACTCAAAGGTACACACGCTGCTGTTAGCTGTGCAGTATCACCAGTACACTAATGAAAGTACAGGAGCTGCTGTTGGAGCTTGTGTCGTGGTGATTTTACCGGCCTAAGAAATGCAAACTCAATGTCTCATCTGAGATGTCTCATTCAAGATCTAAGCAGAATGAGAAACGACAAAAGGCCATATTTAAATACCGCTGAAGTTGGGTAGTTACTGATAGGCAGTGTTAGCAGTATTGTGAGCCTGGTTTATTATTTATTCTATTTGACACAATGAATTTTTACACTCCGTTACAAATAAGAGAATGCTGCTGAGTTCACCAAAGTGCTGTAGACATATGTTAAAAGGTGCAGGTTTCATTCACTAAAGAGCATTTAAAGTCAACTTCGTTGCAGCCTGCCGTGACGTCACTCCACTACTACCTATAGAAGGCACAGAAAAGTACACGGTGCTGCCCTGCTCACGAGAGAACACAGTGTACTACTTACAGCCTGCCCTTGTTAACTGAAATGTGACATGTTAAATAGTAATATTACAGTGCAATGTCAATGGCAGAGTTGTTACATTTTTAACTTAATATGATCAGTGCAATTTTAACCTATTTATCATATTGTTTGTTTACATTCATCAGCCCAGAGATACATTTAGTGATGTTTAAATGTGTCTTCAACAAACTGAAATTTAACATCATCTAACATCTTAATACTGATGTTAAAAGCTGGGTTCTGAACAGGCCCCGTTTACAGTCTTGTTTTCTTTTAATAGCTTGCCTGTTATGTAAGTGTCACCACTGAGGCTCTCTGAATAAAATATTAATCCTAAACTGGGATCTCTTGGATCCATCAAGCGATGACAAAGAACGCTTGTAGATTTGAAACATTGAGAAGGATTTGATTTGTATCTTCATGGCCCATCAGCTTTTGTCGTGATCCACCTAACAAGTTTTTCAAACGCAGTCAGTGATCATGACACAAGCATGATAACTGAGTGCAGCCTTTGCTTAATGCCTGTGAAAATCTAGCAAATTCAATGTTATCATTGTGGACAGGTAATGGACTTTGAAGTGATGAGAAAGTAAATAACTTCCAGTGTCAATAGGAGCATGATTTGGTAATTTACCAGGACCTGTACAGAATGTCAGCTAATACTGGTGTATGGCAGCTACAGTATATTGATCATTTGGGCATTATGTAAACTGATAAGTCTTATCTGTCTATACTGTAACAATTCTTTAAGAACTAGAAATACAAGATTTTGTTCAAAGTAGTTTTCAAAAACCTCTGTACCCAGTTTGATCTGGCTTTAATAATGTTCATACAGTACACATCAGTCCTCATAGGTCCCCATAACTAAAAGATTAGAAGTTTGAAACCTCAAGCACAGCTTTATTTTAAGTGGCGCAGCTAAATGTGTCAGCAGACTGTGATCTGTTGCATGCAATCACAAACCAGTGACAGTACTTTTCCCTCCCTTCCTCTTTAAACGGTCCCACAGTGTACCATAACAGTAGCTTTTACCAGAATCTTGCAGTTGACTTTTAAAATTTTCTTTCCTGGAGAAAAAACAAAGTAAACTGTCGGCATGTGAGTTCTCATGGATAAAAGTCATCTGTGCAGAAATGGTGTGAAACATGGCACTGCACTTGTTTGAGTCAATGACGGATTTTTCTTCAATGCTGGTCACTGTCACGGCAGAGAGCACGACCGGGTTTAACTGCTCAGCAGCTGACTTCATTTCGGTGTTTGACAGTCGTCATCCCACTGTTCATATCTGCTCCCTTTGTTGTTGCAGGAGAGCGTATCCTGGGCTACTCGGAGGAACCATGTTACCTTTGGTTTGTTATGGAGTTTTGTGACGGTGGGGACCTTAACCAGTACATTTTGTCCCGCCGGCCTGATCCCCAGACCAACAGGAACTTTATGCGCCAGCTGACCAGTGCTGTGGCTTTCCTGCACAGGAACAGTATCGTCCACCGCGACCTTAAACCAGACAACATTCTTATCTCACAGAAGTCTGGTTTTCCTATTCTTAAAGTGGCTGACTTTGGACTCAGTAAGGTTTGTGCTGGTCTGACCTCCAGAAACGGTGAAGAACATCCCGTAGCAGGAGCAGGTGCCAGAGGGAGCATCCAGAACAGCTCGGTCAACATAAACAAATTCTGGTTGTCATCAGCCTGCGGCTCGGACTTCTACATGGCTCCTGAGGTGTGGGAGGGTCACTACACAGCCAAGGCTGACATCTTTGCTCTGGGCATCATCATCTGGGCAATGATTGAAAGGATTACATTTATTGATGCAGAGTCCAAGCGTGAACTGCTGGGTACTTATGTTCGGCAGGGCTCGGAAATTGTCCCTGTTGGGGAGGCTTTGCTGGAGAACCCCAAGATGGTGCTCCATATTCCTCAGAAGGCCAGAAGCTCCATGTCTGAGGAGGAGAAGAAACTCCTCCACGAGATGCTTGCAGTAAACCCTCAGGACCGACCGGACGCCCTCCAGCTGGAGGTGCGGATGGACCAAGTCACATGTGCTGTTTGACAGACAGCACCTCCTATAACCTCTTATTTCCCTTACCACTAAAAGAAGGGACCTTTCAACTTCCCAGGTAAGATTCATGTCTTTATAAACCATGACCTCATCTGTCTGTTAGGAAAGGAAGCACATTCACAAAAAAATGTTGTAACAGAAGAACTGTAATGCCAAGATTAATTGTTTTTATCATATGGTTAAATTAAACTTAATTTGTTAATCAGAGTTCACCAGAGGCCTGGCAGAGGTTAACATTTACTTACCTAATACATGCTGTGGGAAAGAGACGGTAAAGTGCTTAAATCGTATAGAATAAAGAACTATATGAGTCGATGATTACATGTGGTTGGGAGTTTAAATTGCTGAGTGGTCAATAAGGCCAGAAATGCCAGTCCATTTCATACTGAAGGTGAGCTTACTTATATCTTGGTTGCTACAGTACACAATCCTTCAGTTAAGAAACGGACATTTCTTAATGTCCATTAATGTGCCGCTCAGGTGCGTCCGCCTCCCCTGCAGACCACGCCCCGCCACACACATTAACGTGGTAAAATACATATTTAGGCAGAATTTTGCAAATATCTATTTTTCATTTTTTAGCAGCATAGTGCTTTTTTCCAATTATTTTTTTAAAAGTCAGGTCAAGGCTCCAAAAGCCCAAAGGCGATATAAGGGTGGAGGCTCACAACAGTTTTTGTTTGCTACATGGATCATTTTAGTTCAGCTGGGTGTCTTTCCTTTTGTTATATTTCTTTAAGAGTTCAAAATGTGTTAAATAAATAAATAAAATGTAATTTTCTCTATAGCACTTCATGGATTTCATAAGCAACACACCTTAGTTTTTCACACAAAGCATAAAGGTAAAAAACAATATATACCGTGTTATCTTCATTTTAGATGTCAAAAAGTATTTGCGGCTCCCAGTGTTTTCTTTATGTTGAACCCGGGTCCAAATGGATCTTTGGGTCTTAAAGGTTGCTGACCCCTGTCTTAGAAGATTGATCGAGTAGATTGTGGACCATTTCTGTGGGACGAAAGACAAATTAGGCAGCATCTGATTAAAAATAAAATAATGAATTCATAATTTTTTCTTTGACTTAGTTATTTGTCACAATGTATTTGGCAGTCTGCAGAGGGCAAACTGTTTTTGTGCCACATACATATAGAAAAGTTTCCCTGTCAGTATTGTTGGTATCATTGCTTTGGTACAGCTTGCGTTTGTCATACGTAACATAAGGGTCACCAACATTTTTATCTGTGATGGAATTTTGTTTGACTCGCCATTAAATATGAATTGACGAATTTGGGAAAAAAGTACAGTGGGCTTGGGTACAGGCTTTTTGTTACTAACTATAACCCAAGAGCCAAGTTATAATTAATTATAATGACGCGTTTGAAAATGAATTAGAAAAGCAGTTATCTCTGTCCTCTGCTGATCTCTTGATTCATGGGAACCAAAGCCTCAGGTGACATCCTAGACCTGTCCCTTCACTTCACATACACCCAACTTCTGCTGACATCTTGCCAGAGCTTCGCACGTCACTGCAGGATTAACTGGGGTAAAAATATCTCCGTATTCAAAATGAGGGATTCATTTGAAATGATCGTGTTTGACAAAACAAGTCTTGCTTAAAATGAACGAACAAATACAAAAGCGTTTATGGTAGGTGAGAGGAGGCGTGTCCATGTCCTCAGGGGAGAGGAGAGGGTGGTTCAGGAAGACGGCTGCGTGATCAGTACTGGGAACCAAACGGGGTACAACCCTGGCCTGAGGGCAAACAGCCTGTGTGTCGGGGGGGGGGGGGGCAGTGCGAGAGTAAATCAGAAAGCGTTGAATAAGCCTTCTGGATCTTTGGCATTTGTACAGTAAATGTGTTTTATGTGGTTTGTTTTCACACCTGACAGTTTTGGAAAACACTGACTTCAGTTTTTATCACCGCAGAGACTGTTCAATAAACCTCTCGTGATACACAGCCTGGCTTATTTATGATCAGTGAAAACTTGGCCTGACCTTATGCTCAGTGTTATTCTGAAGAGGGTGATATGTAAATCTCACTTTGGATTATTCTGAAAATGATTAAAAACCCCACAATGTTCCCTGCTTTAGCCCTAACTCGTACCACTTTACCCAGCTCTTTCATACTTGGTTATGTGCCTTTGTGATCAGTGTGCAGTGGGAAACACCAGGGCATCAAACAGATTTTAATATCAGACAAAGATAAGCCAACAACTAATATCTACAAATGAACATAATTCAATAATAACAAAGAGACTGAGCAAAAATCGCAAAGCTGAAAACCACTGTAGACTAAAAAGAATGCAAAGGCTCATCTCACATTTCCAGATGTTTGTTAATAAAAAACATCTGGATGAGCCACAAGATATTTGAAAATATTTTGTCGACTAATAAAACAAAGGTTGAACTTTCTAGAAAGTTTTCATCCCATTAAACCTGACATAAAAACGTACATAGCATTTCAAATAAAGAACACCAACAGTCAAACATGGTGGTAGCATGGTGCTCTCTACCAGAACATCCTGAAGGAGAATGTGCAGCCATCTGAAGCTCAGTTAGTTTTTGCAGCAGGGCGACGATCTGAAACACCATCAAGTCTACCTCAGAGTGACCCACCCCCCCCAAAAAAACCCTCAAAATATAGATTATAGTCAAAGTCCAGCATTAAAATCCTATTGAAATGCTTTGGGATGACCTTAAACAGGCAGTTTGTTAGAAAATCAGTGTGGTTGAATTTAAAAAATTCTGCAAAGAAAACTTGGCTAAAATTCCTCCAAAGTGAAAGACATTTGTCGCAAAAAGCTTGATTGAACTTCTGGTAGCCAAGGTTTGCACAACCAGCGTTAGGTAGTTACTTTTTCATTTAGGCCAGGGCCAGTTGCGTTGGATAAATCGACATCCTGGATCTAGATATAGAAGCGGAGGAATGGTCGAGGGTGCAGCTAGCATCCTGGTATCAGTAGCACAGTTGGATACGTTAAGCTGTGTTGTCAGGCTGCTGAAAGCTGATGCCTCTCGTTTTAGGGCCCACTGTGGTGGGGCTCCAATCCAAGTAGAAATCCTTGACGGTTAATTTTCAGGGGAACTGACTGGAGCATGAGAGTAGTGATGTAACTTCTGAACCCAGCACCAAGATAAGCCAGCTTTTCAGGAGACTCGCCTGATTTGAGGGGTGGTTTTGAAGCGGGGAGGAGTAGAGCCAACGAAGGAGCTTTTGCTGGTGGGTAATCTTCATTTATTGAAGCTTATAAAGTTGCAATTTTGACGAGATGGCAAGCGAGTGAATGGAGCAGAGAGAAGAAATGTGCAGAATGAATGTGACAGACCTGATTATTGTTTGGTAGTGCCAATGGCTGCCTAATGGTCCTGCAGCATGGCACGTGGTGTTTGGTGTTGTGCTGTAACCATCCAGACAGCCTAAAGTTTGTTAGCCTTAAGTATTGACTACAACGTTTAGGCAAAATAATTTTATGCAAGTTTTTCTGGAAAAGGGATAAAAAGTTTAAACATTAAAATTCAATTTTACTTGGATTAATCAGAAAATTGGCCTGAGATATTTCTACAAAGAGGTACAGAACAGTATCAAGCTTCCTAAGCTTGGTAATCCTTATCAGCCTTGTTTTTTCTAATCCTAAAACCTGCTGATCCCTACTCAGTAGCTGGATCTTTGTGACAGTGTTTGTTGTTAGCAGTGTGGAGAGATGCTTAAACCTTAACTGGAAGACACTCATTCACTCACCCATTCAAATAACTGAATTCAGGTGTTCCAGTCACTTCCATCACCACAGGTGTGTAAAATCAAGCACGTTGGATTGTAGACTGCTTTTACAAACATGTGTGAAAGAATGAATTGCTCCCAGAAGCTCAGTGAATCCTAGTGTGACACTGCGCCACCACCTGTGCAACAAATCCAGCTGTGAAATGTCTTTGCTCTTGAGAATTTCAGTCAACTGCTTGTTGTTATTATTACAAAGTAGAAGCAACTGGGAACGCCAGTACCTCAGCCACAAAGTGATAAGCCACGTAAAATCACAGAGCGGGGTCAGGCGACGTTACGGTGCATAATACGCCGAGGTCGCCAACTTTCTGCAGAGTCAGTGTAGCTCAGGAAGTCAAGCAGCTCATCTACTAATGCGAAGGTTTGACTGCTTCAGTTTGCATGTCAGATATTTGTGAATGGTAGATAGGAAGCACTTACTTATTGAAAAACGCATGTTTGAATGGGTGTGACTAAGTGGATATACAAAGAGCTTTGAGTACTCATGTAGAGTAGTGCCATATAAGAACCAGTCCATTTACTCGCTGCAGACCTCCACACTTCAAGTGACCTTTATATTAGCTGAAGAACAGTGCATAGAGAGCAGCTGCATCAAGCCTTACCAATGCACTGCAAAAGTGTTGGAGACTGTAGTTTAGTCTCACTGACTGCTTTGTTCTTCTTTGTTTGTTTTAATACGAAAGCTTACATGAAAAGGAACAGATTGGGTTTTTTCCTGTTTTGGAAGTGGATAACATCCATATTCCTGCCCTGTGTCGTGCACTGCAAACAGGACAGCATTATAGCCTACCCACTATAGATATATCAGGACAACATTGTAAAATTATGGATTATTTTATTCATAATATCAGGATAGAATAACTACTTTTGTGGCAGTGTGTGCATGAAAATGTCCTGGTGAGATTGTTTAGAATGAAAACCTTTTGTAGTGCATCAAATGGCTGTTCAGGCGATGCTCAGCGACCTAAATCATTCTCCTGTTTGTTTGAACTTGAACTCTCCACTTGCCTGGATTAAGCATTCAGCTCCACAGTACTGTTCGCTGTCACAGACCTCATTCTGTGACGTAAGGTCTCTCGGACCTGAAGATGCCACTGCATGTTAGCTTCCTGTCGCAGACTGGCCTCATTCTCTCGTGTCATGATTGGATAGCATGTTACGCAACAGGAACGGCTCACAGCATGGCTGTGGTTCAGTGGAAAACCCTGAGGGATTAGTGTTTGTAAGCACACAGAGAGAAGGGGAGGCTGTAGTTTTTGCTGCTTGTGCATATTTACTGGATATCAGGACATGTTTGACTGAGGGAGAAACCATCACGCTCACCAATTTCAGACCAACGAGGAAAAGCACAATGTGTTGAATCTGTGGCCATCTTATGATCTCTCATCCAGTCAGCACGACGATGGATGTCTTATTTTCTATTAATGAGATGTAGAAAGAATAAAATGCTGTTGTGTGTGTGTGAACAGGTAAATGAGCTTTGCAGTGTGAGCTCTGGAAAACTGAAAACTGCTATGTGCCTGTATACAAGTCATTTGTACTGAGTGATGAGCACAGACTTGGAAAGTAACTGAGAGTAAAAAAAAAACAAAAAAAAAAAACACAAAGTAAAATTACTGCTCAGCGTTTTCTTGCTGAATGAGTTCATCTGGATGCAGCAGTGTGGTAACTGGAGATCATAGAGGAGGAAAAAATGCTCTTAAAGCGACTTAAATTTTCTCAACTTAACAACAATATTGTTACAACCACTTCGTGTTTGACGCACAACATGGTTGTAAATGAAGGTTGGGCGATTGGACGATATATATCGATGATAGGCTGAGTGTTTCACTGATGGTTTTTACAAGAGATTTATTTATTTGCCCATGAGTAAGTTTGCTAATAATGTTGGTCGAAGCTAACCGAAGCAGTCGATGGGAAAAATGACAGCGCTGAAGAGTGCGCCCAAACGTTCGTTTACTCAAACTCACAACAAAAAAAGAACGGCAGCAGCCTACGTTCAGAAATAAACAAAGATTTTATTGAAATAAAAACCCACAATGGTGCGGAGGGAAACAACGAGAAGCTTCTTTTTTCCACTCTAACCATATCTGCTTACAGACCAAACAACAGATACAAAATTAAACAAAGTCAGTTAAAAATCAAAATATTTATCACTAATCGTCGGTTTTTGGACTGACGACTGTCGGTTGGAAAACTGTTACATATCCTCCAACCTTACAGTAAATACCTGGGAGGCTCACTTAGGCTGCCAGAAACTGGAAAGTCCAGGCTAACAAGCCACCAGCTCAGAGTCATGTGTGATAGGCAAATCACTCCTTGTGTGATTCAAATGAGCATTTTCTTATGTGTGCAGTGAGTCTTCTCATTTGTGATTACACTGACAGTCCAGAATACAGTCTGTTGGCTGTCACATACAAGGAGAGATTTATGGCATTTTCCTTCTCTTTAAAAATGCTCCATCTTAGTACTTTGTTTTCAGTTCTGTTGTTACAGGTGGATAAAATCAAGCAGGCTTACTTTTACAAGTTGAGAGGGCTGAGTAACAACAAAAACTGAACATCAGGAACTTCATGGCTGGACTGCTCCTGTGAGTGTAATGTGTAGGTGGCCCTTTGAATCTAAATTCAAAGGTTTAAGCCCTTTATATCTGGTTTTCTTTATGTGCAATTAATTACTTTCATTCTAATTCTGAGCATTGTGTGGCTTATGACATTTCAGAATACTATAAATCATCATTATAGGACAATTTAACAAATATAGATTATTAAATATTATTATAGTGCAGGCTTCTGTCTTACAACATGATCATCACGTTCTCCAGTTTCCCCTGAAGGTGAGGTAGAGCAGCTCGCCTGCTAAGTGGAAGGCTGGTGGTTCAGCGCCTGCATGCCAAACATCTGTGGGTATGAACCCCAAGTGAACATTAGGTATAGAGAAAACATGCTTGTATATATGAGGCGCTTTGCATGCATGTTTCCTTGTATAGAGAAATGTGGCGTATGCAGAGAATGATTCTGATTTACTAACATGCACAAGGCGGGTGTGTAAGAATGTTTCCACCCACGTATCATTTGCGCTGTGGTCAGTAACATACAACATGTGTTTTTGTGTTGTCTTCATAAAGGACATAGTTTGAAAGGTGGCATCGGATGGCCGGGGTGGAATATTTAGTGACATGAGTCAGCATTGATGTCCATGTGCGTTGTGCGTGACATCCCCTAATCCACCCCCACCCGCTCCTCTGCTGGACAATGAGATGAGAGTGCTGCTTTTGGTCGATGGCTTATGGGAGCTTTGGTCGGGAACATTTTGTCTTCTTGTGTGCAGCCGTGTGTCACTGCTATCCAGTCCAGTCCAGAGCAGTGTAAGCTTCTGTACTGCACACACGTACGGTCCTTACTTTCAGGAATTCTTTTGTTTTCATATGAGCTGAGAGCACAAACAAGCTTTTTCAGCATGTTGTCCTTGCCACGGACACAAGAATGCTTATGTGCTATAAAGACAATGCGTTTGATGCTTTCACTCTTCATATGGCTTTTAGTACTCTAAAACAGAGAGGATGCTGATTGTGGACAGCAGCCTGAAGGCACAGTATGCCATGTTATGTACGGGCTCAGAAAGCGTGGGCTATTACAGGGCGGCTGAGAAATGCTGAGAAGCCGTCTTTACGAGAGTTTGGGAGAAAGCGTGATGAGCACACTGGTTTGTTCTTATGTAACATTGTTGTAAAAACAGGCTAGCTGAGTGGCTGCAGCGCTTGTAAATATTTCCTTTGGGTCCTCGGGGCTCTGAGGAAGAACTGCAAAAACCAGTTCTTACACAAGTGATCACAACGAAGCACCTCACCGTGTTCTGTGGTGTATTCAGAAGCAAAAAGACTAAAAGCTCGAGCTGACCCCTGCTTCTAGGCTTGGATGTCTATAATTTACGATAGGCAGCCTTCCTGTACAGCCCAGCAAACCACCTTTTCTCACAGTGAATAACATAGAGCCACATCTCTTCCACTCTGCTGTCTCCATTCACAGCAGCTGTGTTGGATCTAATGGTGTGTAAGCTCTTTACATGATGTTAATCTGCTGACAGTCTGCATGCCATCAACCACAGACTCACAACTCTGTGGTGGTGCTGTCATGCTTTGGTCTCCTGCTTATTTCTCTTTGGTTAAATGTTGCCAACTGTGGCTAGCTTCATTTTGACTTGTAAATAATAAATAGAAACAGTTTGATCAGCAGAAAGTGAGGATTTTGACCAACAGGAAGAGGGTTTGACATGGTTTGATATCTTTGGGTTTTGAACCTTTGTTGGAACAGAACTACACATATTTCACAATAAAATAACAAACAATGACTGTAATACCTGCTGTAAGGTGGCTGAGGAAGTAGAGTAGATCATCTGCCAATCAGAAGGTTGCACTGTTCTTTTCCCAATACTTCATATGAAAAAAAGTTTTGGGTGATCAGTTAAAGTAGAGGAGTACTCTATAAATACTAGTCCATTTACGATTTGTCATGTTGGGATTGCATACTGGAAATCATGTGCTTTTTCGGTTTCATCCATAGCTGTTGTTTGTATCCCCTCATTCTTTGTGTTGTGGCACAGTTCCTAACATTTGTCCTGACATTTAACAGGGTTGCAGCATTAAAGGTCAGATTAGCATCACTCACATCCTAAATATCTGCTCATGAGAGAACAACATATTTGTTGTGGTCAAATCATGGTTCAGTGGTTAAAACTGTCACAGCGGAAAGCTCCTGTTTGAACGTTGGCCATTCTGTGTCAAGATTTCATCCAGATACGGCAGTTTCTTCCCACACCCCATAGATGACGACATTAATTTGAATATTCTATATTTGCCATAAATGAGATTTAGATAAGGTGTGCAGGATAAAGCAGTGTATGAATGTATGGTTAAATCTGGCTTGTAGTCTAAACTGCTTGGAGTGATGAGTAAGAGTAGAAAGTTGCTGTGTGTGTTTGCTGCCTCTGGCAGTCCTACCACTTCCTGTAAGATACTGGTCTCCACTGCTGCTTTTTAATGAGGCAGTCTGCCTTTGAGTTATAAAACAAGAGGAGGCAGCAGGCCGTAGTTCTGTCCAGGATATACTGAGCTTCCACTTGGCTTGTTTTCTTTATTACACTTGCTTATAAAGAACGTTAAACAGAATAATTACATGTTGAATTCAGTGAAAGTGGAGTTTCACATTTTTAACCTTTTTAGTTTAACGACGGCTAGTTTCAGGATGAGAAAACACGACTAACTAGACTTAAAGCTATGATTTCTCTAATGGTAACACAATGTGCTGTTTAAAACTAGCGATGCTACCTTCATTTGACTTCCAGTGTGGATTAAACACACAGGGAAAACCTCTGTGCAGCACCTCATGCTCCAATCACACAGCGAAGAAGAAAAAATACACTTAAAATGCTAAATATTATATGAAAACATGTTTCTACCAAAAAATGTTTACAGTATATTAAAATATGACAAATTAACATCTGAAAAATAAATGGCGACTGAAAGTGTTGCACATTGTGCCGGGCATTATGGATGCACATTGTTCTATGTTCCATTGTTATGCTATTTTTACTCCCGTAGTTTTTGTGAAATATTTTCTTTCTCTATACAAAGTAAAATAATTTAAGCATCTTACATCTTAAACTTAGCACTGTGTGTTTGTACTTGTCTATTTTCCCCCATTTATACCCTTTGTATTACTACATTTATTGCTCATGTCAGACGTGTGCGTCGTGCTAAGCTGATCCACTTTTGTCCATAGCGTGTGCTGTGATGTTATGCAACATATGAAAAGAGGAACAAAGCGCTGCCAGCCTGAGCTGTTGCATGTCAGCCGGTGAGCTATTATTAGAGCAGTTCTGAACCAAACATGGACACATCCAACAGCAGGAAGTATGGCTGTGTGCGGCAGTGCTGTCATTTTTACTGCAGGTAGACACATACAAATGTGCACCGTTCTACTTTTGCACCCAGTGACCTCAGTGCCTTTGCTATAGCATCCCTGTGCAGTGCACATTTCTTTTCGTTATAGTAGTTTGCAGGGCTCTTCAGACAGAACGCCTGTTATAGGGTTTGATTCAGAAGAGATCTAAATCATTTTGCATGTCACATATTACAGTGAGCGAAAATAGTTGATCTGCTGCTGAATTTTTAAGTTTGGTCAAGAAATGAATAGTCTCTATATTGATAGTTTCATTTTGATAGAGAGGGACAGAATATCAATCAAAAATCCAGAAAACATCTATTTTGAAAGTTACGGATTGATTTGTACGTCATTGAGTAAAATCAGTAATCGATCCTCTATAAAGCAGCCAGAGTTCTGATTGGCTGAGTACCCATGCGATACACAGATTACAGATTGTCAGTCAGATACTCCTGATCTCAACACATACGTTGAGATCAGGAATGAACATTAGGGATAAGAGACCTGCACAATGCTGGAATGGGCTACAGACAATTAGCAAGATGGTGACAACTGTTGGTGCGAGTATTCAGAACTGGAAGAAATACACTGCTCAGAAACATTTTAATCAGATTCTAGCTTCAAGTCAATGAAATGTCTGAGATATTGATCTCATCAATTAGTTCAGTTGTATTTATATAGTGCCAAATCCCAGGAGGAGTCGTCTCAATGCGCTTTATATAGAAAGGTAAAGACCCTACAATAATAATAATAAAACATACCACCAAGGCAACAAAGGTGTGGTTAAAGAAAATTAATGTCATCGAGTGGCTTAGCCTCCCCCTCCCCCAGGAAATCTGTGGAGGGAGGTGATGCTTCAAGTTGTCGAGTGTAATCCAAGAAACCCAAATGGTTTGGCTGACATTCTGTCTTTACTACTATAAAATTAGAGACTGTTCTTTGGAAGTAAGCAAAGTTACAAATTCAGACGAGTATCAAATAATTTTCCTCTAGTGTATACGCATTAAAGCTATTCATTATATTGGAATTATACTCAAAAGAAAACGAGTCTTACCTGGCGGGCTTGACTAAACTAGTTTGTGTTTTCTAATTTTTTCCAACCTGTTCTGGCTGCGCGAATAAACATGCGAATGTTTCAATCTTGTGACCTTTATTGTACATTGTGGAAAAGAAGATCTGGTGATTTCAATAGGTTTGCAGATGTTTAACTTAAACTCACGTGATAGTTCACTCTGCTGTACTTTTTAGATTACAAAGTGATGTATATTTCTGCTGATGACTTAATCAGTATAATTGTCACGGTTTGCACTGGCAGACTGTGTGGAGGGAGAAAGAGGACCCAAATGCAGACACTTGGAACGAAACTATAATTTAACAAAAGGCAAGCCGTTTATTTGTGGCGGGGAACGGTACAAAACAAAAAGGCAGATGCACACTGAGGCGAAACTAACTAGAACTAAGCTGGGAGAAACTAAACACAACAAAGAACAAAACCTTGAATATGATTAAAAACCTGAGCATGGAAAAACACGGAGGTGTGGACATGATGAGAACTCAACAGACAACCTGACAATGAATGAATGAAAACACAGACCAAATGCACACAGGAGATCGGGGGATGTGAAACTAAACACAATGAACATGGGACACCAGACCTCTTCAAAATAAAACTGGAAACGTAATGAGATGCAGACATGAAACACATGAAGGGTGAGGGAGACTTAAACACCGGGGAATCTAAGAAACGATTAACTATAACAGGACAACATTGGTAATACAGAAATGAACTTAGATAATCTAATGAACGTAAACATAAACATCAAAATATATTACATCTCAAACCACTGGGTCCAGTGACCCATTATGGTGACAGTATTATTACTTTTGCTACTGATTGATTTGTTCTTTCTGAAATGACTTTTGCTCCTTTATGCTGACCTGCTGATTCTTTGTCCCTACATCTGTGTCCTACACAGGTATCGACTCCAGTGGAAAAACGGACCCTGACAAGCTGAATTGTGAGGAATCATAATTCTTCAATCATAATTTGAGCGCAGAGTCACAGACCGCTCACTCCGAAACCGTCTGGACCAGTCTGCAAGTCAAACCACAACGACGCACTTCCAACTCCACGTAGTTCCAACACAGTCACTGTGGTGCTTTGGACTGGGGACGATTGGAGCACATCGTTTCTCTGAGAGCGACCTGGGCATGAAACTGTGCATCTGTTTTGTAGTGGTGGACTTTTGTTCCCATCCTTCCCAGTATAGGCCTGTTCTTCCTTAATTGTGTAAGGTCTGTGACTGTGGCACAGGTTACTGTATGTTATTGCACTCTACTGTACCAGTATTCAATCATAGTACTAATGATAGCAGTAGCTGTAAACGGTTGACATTCACCTCCCAGTGCAACCTTGTGCCTTAACAATGATGTACACCAAGTGCACTTTGATTTCTAAAACTATTTTGTGGGTCGCTTTTGAAAGTTCACACCAAGAAGGAAATTTACTGGAACCACTTTCATCTCATGTAAGCTGAGCAACTGAGTCTTCTGCTTTCAGTGGCGTTTGACACAATATCCCAGGCTGCATTAATATCATATGGGAACGTGCCCCCCTCTGTCCAAACACTGAAGTACAATCATGAAACTGAAGCTGAGACGTTGATTTAAACCAATGACAGGTGAAGTGATTAATGTCGATTACATTGAGGTCAGTTCTACAGCACAGTGAGTAGCACTGTTCCCAACGTCTGGTTTCATGGAGGCCCTTTCTAAAAAAAAAAAAAAAAAAAAAAAAACATCGGGGCCCGAGGCATCCCAACATGCTAATGCCAGACACAACAGGACACCCCCAGAGTTTCTTCCTGTCAGTGTCCTGACAGGTCCGAGGTGTTTCGGGGTCGTGATCAGTGTCGCACTGGAGAAACACTGCGCATATGATCAGTTTTGTGCTCTGAAGGAAAAGCAGCAGGCCTGTATCAGCTCCACACAACCCTCCAGCAGGGAGTTCACACTATCCTATTGGACATTTGTTCCTGATTAATCCAAAGAGCACCTGATGGAAAAGCGCATCTATGTGGTAACGTGTAGTCATCCATGTTTAAAAGATACTGAGGATGGTTCTGTATTCTTTTGAATGGTGCAGCGTGAATCATGTGTATCGGGTCATATCTAAGCAGCACTGACCCGTTTATGGCAGAAGGACCTCTGATTAGCATCTGGAGACAATTTCCCAAACCAGCCACTGAAGTGTGTTAGACTCTTTGCAGTGCCGAGTGATGCTGTGGTTGGACGGATGCTTGTGGTTGGCTGATCGGAGCCCCTGTAACTCCTGGGAAACTTTTGGGATTTTTGACTTGATTTGTGAAAACTGGTCACTCCAGAAAATGAATAAAGCCATGAGGCTTGAAGGAAAAGAACAAAATGCAACACAGCAACTTTAGGAGAGCGCAGTGTTAGATAGCTCTTCTAGCCTTCACTCCAGCATAGACCCGAGGAGCTCCTTTGGCTTTCACATCACTGTATTACATAGTAGTATAATACAGTAGATTTTGAGGTGTTTTGTGATGTACCTCTACCTCATTCTCTGCACTCTGAAACCTCTTTCTTAGCTTTACTGTCTCTGTAGCAATCTTAGTCTGTGATACAAGACGCACTTTGAGTGGGATAGATTTTTACCTCAGACTCAATGACTTATTTTAATTCAACCTCTCACTGATATTTTTTGGTTTGTTTGTTTTTTTGGTTTTTTTTGCTTAGTGACAACGTATCCCATTGTAACATCTACATCTGCAGGGTCTTCTGTCATAGATACTGTATAACAGAGCAATAAATATGTGGTCTTTATTCAACAATGACAGCTACAGCTCAGAATAGTTTTAATGGCAGTTTGTGAAACCGACACAAATTTTAATTGGTTATGGTCATGGACATGAAGATGTGTGGGTAAGAAATAAATTAAACAAATGGTGACAGAAAGTCACAAGTCTACATACACAAACACATAGATTGGATTGCTTAAAGTATTTCCATAAGAACAGTGTTTGAAGGCGGATTCACCTGCAGAAACATTGAAACCTGGCCAAGCAGTGCGAGTCAGTGTTGTTGTGGGACGTCACAAACATGTTTGTAATGTTTACACACTTATAGTCTCGTTGTGAAGCATACTGAGAAGTGCACCCATACTAATTCCTTGGATCCATTTCTGAGAGCCGTTTGTGGTGAATGCTAACACAACTTGAATGTGTTATTAAATTTGTGAGTTTAAAAACGTTTGGAGTTTTGCTAATAGGCTAGCGTAACATAGACAGTCTTCCTTTTAAATTTTTGGGTTGTTGAATCTCTCAGCTGCTCAGGAGTTTTGGTCACATTCATTTTTTTATAAGCACTAAAGGCGAGGTTGATACCAAACTGTTATTCCTAAAGGCTTTACACACCTGCCCTGCTGCCACTTTCTGTACGAGTCAGCTCGTTTAGTTCTCTCGAGACTCGTAACGATTCCACTTTAAAACACTTTACTATGCAAAATGGTTCTGCCACAATGTGAGCACCACACAGAGCCACACCGTTCACAAGCTGTTGTAAGATCTTGAATTCCTCTAGTGCTGATTTCCAGTGAGTGCAGAAATGTTTCTTTGACATGTTGTTACATAAATACTGTTTTTGTAGCTAAAGCTGACAGGAGCCATTAGAGAACCAAGAAAGCATTGTTTTTCTGTAACTATGTAACTATTCTCGGAATAAATGGTTAAAACTGTAAATGTCTGCATCATGTGTGTTACGTGTGAACTTTATTTTGTTTACAAAGTCACATCATGGCCATCTTCCTTATTGGATGAAAATCAGATTATTTAACAAATGTAATATAATGTTGGGATTAGGGAAATAATAGTTTAAAAAAACATTTTAATTATAGTTGGGGGCAGAAAACTCAGAGTGAAAATAAATGTGAGTCAGTACAATGAAGTCATGGATGCAAGCATGCAGTCTGCATTTCCTCAGCTGAACCGTTTGACACTCGGGACAATTTTGTCAAACCACCAGAAAAACCCCCAACTCTTTTTATATATTCACTAGTAATTTAATATCTACATTTAGCCTGATGTTTAGTCACTCAGGAGCAGTTTGCCTTGGGAGACAATGGCTCCTGGGACACGTGATCCCTTCACCACAGTGAGCAGTGATTTATGCTGCAGTAACACTGTTCTGTTAGAGAGCACCAGATCTCTTAATCACTTACTTTGGAATTAATGGTGCAAATTTGTCAAAAACTATTCTACACGCTTATTTCACAGTATGGTTAAAGTCAAATTTATATTCAGAAATGTTCACTGTCTTTTGCAATTTGAGGCTTTTTTTCTTAGTGTCTGAGGACTTTGTAGGAGACATTTTTATTGAGTCTGTCCCAAATTATAGATCCTGATTCTGATGACAAGAAATACCAGTGAAGATTTGACCTTTAACAGTTTTTCAAGTATTCATGTCCCATACAGAACCAAAATGATTTTACAAGCTCTGAACATTACAGGTTTAAATCCATGAATGCACAGCAGTGGACTGTGCTATGGCTTAATAAAAAGGTCAGTTCTGTTCATAATTCTGATTAATAATAATTGAATGAGCCTTCTAATGATACTGCCTAAGGGAAGCATGTATAATGTAAACAGAATTGGCCCTAGCACTGAACCCTGTGGAACACCATAATTAACCTCAGTGTGTGAAGAGGACTCTCCATTTACACGAACAGACTGGAGTCTATTAGATAGATATAGAGCTTGCTCTAATCGCTCTAATAGAATATTATGGTCAACAGTATCAAATGCTGCACTGTCTAGCAGGACAAGCACAGAGATGAGTCCACTGTCAGAGGCCATAAGAAGATCATTTGTAACCTTCACTAAAGCTGTTTCTGTGCTGTGATGAGCTCTGAAACCTGACTGAAACTCTTCAAATAAGCCATTCCTCTGCAGATGATCTGTTAGCGGTTTGACAAGTACTCTTTCAAGGATTTTTGATGTGAAAGGAAGGTTGGAGATTGGCCTATAATTAGCTAAGACAGCTGGATGTAGTTATATAGCTACCTTAAAGGCCTGTGGTATATACGTAGTAATAGGTTGATCATATGTAAAATGAAAGCATTAATCAATGGCAGGATTTCTTTGAGCAGTCTTGTAGGAATGCTACGTTCACACTGCAGGTCTTAATGCTCAATTCAGATTTTTTTGATCAAATCCGATTTTTTTTGTCTGCTCGTTCACACTACAAATAAAATGTGACAGCAAACGCGCTCTAGTGTGAACCCTCAAAGCGGCCCCCATGCACAAAAGAAGGTGTCACACACAACGCGCTCTGTTTAGACCCAGACCAAACAGTATTGTTTGACTGATGGCCCTTAATGTAAATCATCAGATATGTCATCGGATATGGGTCGCATAGGGTCAAAAAAGTCGGATGCGATCATATCCGATCATGGTATGACAGTGTGAACAGCACAAATCCGATATTTTCAAATCCGATCTGGGTCACTTTCGTATGTGGTACTGAATCCGATACATATCTGATGTTTTAGAAAGTGAGGCTGTGTGAATGGTCATGTCGCATTAAATCCGTCTTTTACGTCACTGACACAAGACAGACGCCAATTATCAGCGTGGGAGAAGACATCGCGAACGCTTCCTGGCCTTCCAGCGTAGATGTCAGTGAAACTGTTTGGAAGACAACGTTGGAGAAACGTGAACATTTTATTTGTAGTGTGAACAAGCAGACAAATAGATTTGATAAATCGGAATTGAGCATTAAGACCTGCAGTGTGAACGTAGCCTAAGAGTAAGTAGTCAGAAAGGAACTTTCACAGGGCAATCTAAAAATAGGCACCCTGCTCACAGTGGTCCTGAGGTACACGGGGATTTTAAATCATTTATGTATTTTTATGAGTGGCGCTATGAAACTTTTACATCAATCCCTGTAAATATATTTTCCATTCCTAACTGTTGATTGATTATGAAAAAAATCTGCAAATGTCAGAGTTTTTAAAATCTTTTTGAACTAAAGAAAATGTGTCTGACATAAGTTATGTCCTTTCAGCAGCTCCTTCTCTAATGTGATGAGAGAGACTTTGTATCTGATTTTCCTACCAGTGTGGACATCATAAGATATAAACACAATGTGCTTAATGGGGTGCTTGATATAGCTTACATGATAATTAGTGGACCTAATGGTTTCTCTCTTTTTGTGTGGGCTTTGCTTCTCAAAAAAGAAGTATTGATCTGGGTAAATAATATCTTCACACAGAGCGTCGTGTTCTCTAATGACAGCATCAAGGTGTCTAAAAATTGTTTTAATGAGTCATTTTGTGAAAGGACAGAATCCACAAAGTGACTGATGTTTGAGGGTTTTGTTCTCTTGGTCTGAATTGTGTGTCAGTTGTTCTGTTTTTAGGTTTTATCTACCAGAAAAATCTCTTTTTGCACATTGATGACATCTTTTTCTTCTATGTTCTTTATTCTTTTTGTTATGATCTATTTGAAGCTACATAATCTTGTGCATAAATAGAATTCCATTTACATTTCTTTTTCTTCATTTTTAATAAAATCCATTCCAAATCATTGCTTACCACTGCATTACCCCAAATAAAAATAAATTAATATATTTGTTTATTTGCGTTACTTTCCATTTTTTAATATTATCATATAAAATATAATGTTATAAAACAGGGCTGTAAAAATATATGTTCTTGTACATTTCACTATGATAATATATGCTACAAGTCAAAAGTTTGGACACAGCTTCTCATTTAATGGTTTTTCTTTATTTTCGTGACTGTTTACATTGTAGATTCTTATTAAAGGCATCAAAATTATAAATGAACACATATGGAACTTTGCTATAAACAAAAAAAGTGTGAAATAACTCAAAACATGTTTGATATTTCAGATCCTTTGCTTTGATTCCTGCTTTGCACACTCTTGGCATTCTCTCCATGAGCTTCATGAGGTCGTCTCCTGTAATGGTTTCCAACAGTCTTGAAGGAGTTCCCAGAGATGCTGAGCACTTGTTGGTTCTTTGCCTTCACTCTGCGCTCCATCTCATCCCAAACCATCACTGGGTTTAGGTCAGGTGACTGTGGAGGCCAGGCCATCTGGTGCAGCACTTCATCACTCTCCTTCTTGGTCAAATAGCCGTGACACAGCCTGGAGGTGTGTTTGGGGTCACTGTCCTGTTGAAAAATCAATGATGGGATGGCATGTTGCTGCAGGATGCTGTGGTAGCCATGCTGGTTCAGTGTGTCGTTAGTTTTAAATAAATCCCCAACAGTGTCACCAGCAAAGCCCCCTGACACCAAGTTTGACTTAAGTAAATACTAAACCTCCTCTTTATGTAACTTTCCAGTTGAAGCAAGAAAACAATGTGTGTATAAACATGAAAGGAGTTTTATTCTAAAACAAATTTAGAATCACCTGATTTACAGTAACTGTATCAACTTTTTCTGGGCTGATTTTGTCCCCGTCTCTCTCTCCAGGTACATTTCTGTCATGGTGCTGGGTCTTTGACCGAGTACTTTGAGATTTTGTTCTGGACTTTTTATTTGTTCCTTTGTATTTGAGAAATGTTCACATTCAAGGTCTGATTAGTTGTTATTGAGTTTAGTATTCTGTAATGCTTCTAAGTTTGTTATTGTTAGTTCCCTTAGTTCTCTGTCTTGTCATCAGCATCTCCTGTGAAGGTCAGTCTTGTCTCCCTGCTTTCTGTCTCCCCGTCCACTCCCTGTGTTTGTCTGGCCTCTCCGTGTCCTGTCTCTGCGGTTGTCTGGTTCCCTGTCTTGTCTCATTAATACGTATTTCGTTCTGGTTCCTGTGTTTATCCTGTGTTGATCCCGTAATAATCTCTGTGTTTTGTCCTTTTGTCTCTCCGGTCAGTCATGCCTACCTGTCTGTTTGTCTCAGATACCTGTATCAAGTTCATGTGTCTTAGTCTGGGCCTTGGTGTGTGCACTACTTACAGTTTTATTTTAATACTTCCTCGCCTCGTGTTTAGTTTGGCTTCAACTGTCTTATGAATCTGTCCAGCTGTGCTCCAGGTGTGTCCACTCTGCATCTCACTGTGGTCTGAATCACCTCCTCACTGATGGGACTGTTCCTACCCACCTCAATTATTGGTTTTGCTTTTCCTCCTTAAAAGCGTTAATAAAGCTGTGACTCTGTCATTTAAACTTGAAGACTTGAATAAAATGAAATTAACCTGCTTTATAGTTTGAGTTGCAGAGTGAGGGGGCAGTCTGCAGTTGGCTGCTGTTTCTGCCTCTTTCATACTGGACTGACCCACTTCTTATGTGTCGCTGTCTTGTTCTAGGGCGGCACGTGGCACTGACAGGCAACACACACACACATTAACTTGCATCAAAGCTGAGATGTGCCTTCTGTTCATCCTAATCTGCTCTATCCAAATCTGTCTGAGTTACTCCTCTGTCTGACTGGAAAGTGGAAATCAAATATACAGTTTTAAACTCATAAAAACAATAATGCCAGTTATTTCCATGTGATTGAAGTGCAGACTTCTACATTCAATTCAGGGGTTTAAGAAGATAATTATATTAACTTTTTAGAAATTACAGACATTTTTTATTCTTTATTTTTGGCACAGCCTCAAAATTCCAGCTCTGGTGTTGCTGAAGGATCGCGACAGGGACTGAGTTTGGGTTTAAAACTGGTTGTTTGTACTGAATGTTCTCCCTCAGATGCTTCCAGGACATCACAGTAACACTTAGTGACAGTTAATGAGGGAATGATTCAGTATTTCAGTGCTATAGAACAAAGAAAATAAAGAACAGGAAACTTAAGTCATGTGTTGGATACCGTGCAAATGTGGCTTCACCGTCAGTCTTTATTTTTTGAAACTGTCTGATGTAAAAGGAGTAAACTGTCCCACTGCAGACCATGTCGATATTAAAGAGAGGATCTTCGGTCTTAAAAATCCAGGCTTGTGTCAGACTTTACACATAAACTGAAACAAACAAATCCAAGTTTGAAGAATAGTTTTATTGTTGGTTGTTGAAATATTTAATATTGATATTAATACAGCAAGTTGTATTTTCAATGTAAAGAGATAAACACCGGACATATGACCTCTACCTTGGACTTCTACTGTGTCATTGCTGTCTGCAGTTCCTGCTTTAATGATGCACTGCAAATCCAATTGCATTTCCCACTTGGAGCCACTGCTACAGCATGTGGCCTGCTTCTCCTCTGACCCAGGTCACTGCTTTATTTGAAACACTTCCTGCCCTCTCTTCTTCCCACCAGCACTTAGACTGTAAGTGTGCACAGGTGTACATAGATCTGACTGATCCTAATCTATAGGGCCTTAATCTCCTGTGAGAATAAGCTGAGGGTGCAAGATGCCGAAGCATGATCCAGGCCGGCCCGCTGCAGGGTGCTCAGTCCAGTCCTTCTCTCTGTGTGTAGAATATTAGTATTATTTAATTAATGGAATGATTTACTCTTATTTGATTTCTCATACCAAAACCAAATACTGTCAGCACAAGGATTATCAGGCATGTGGTGCAGAATGCACATTGAACTACTGTAATATGTGCATAATGGATGAACACTGACCAATTTACATCTCACAGATACGTGGGTTTTAAAGTCAAAATGAGAATAAACAAAACAAACACAACAGGCAACACAAATCAACAACAAAATAAGAACCTAATTTCAAGGAAAATATGAAGGAAATTAAATTGCAAACAATGTCCAGCTGTGTGTATATTGATGACAGTAAAGATGTGATTACTGATCAGAGGGTTTCACTTTGTAGTGCAGCACACAACGTTCAGTACACAATGTTCTGGCACATTTAGAGCCATGTGCACACGGCCTGGGAACTGACGTCTAAGAGCTATAGGAAAGCTTATGAGGTGGAGCAGCAGAGAGCAGTGGCGCCCTCTGTCTGAGTTCAGTAGTCCTGCTGCTGACAGTCAATTCAGTTCAATTCCCTTCAGCTTTATTTATATAGCACCAAATCACAACAACAGCTGCCTCAGGGCGCTTTTACACCTGGTTAAGAACCAGGAGTAAATGTGGGACTAAGTTAGTTTTAACATTAAGACAAACTATGAATTCCTGCCTTTTGGCTATGATATATAAATATATGGGAAGCTCTGTCTCTCTCTCTCTCTCTCTATATATATATATATATATGTGTGTGTGTGTGTATACTTTTCTTCCCCTCTCGCCCCTGTGGGCAGTCTATCCTTCAAGCCCGGGTACCAGAGGCCTGAGAGCTTGAGTCCTGTGCAGTATCTTAGCTGTTCCTAGGACTGCGCTATTCTGGACAGAGATCTCCGATGTTGTTCCTATATATACAAACACACTTTATTTCTTCATATGTTGTCACATTTATGTCAGCTGCTACTTGGACTGAAAAATATAAATTTGTGTTAAATAATCACAGAGGCTCACAGAGTTTATTGTGAAATCTAAACTGGCTCTAAGTGGTTATAAATGTATTTGGCAGCCAGATGACTTTAATGTCACAGTGAATTAAAGTCTTCTCACTGACCTGGTGGCCTCCATACGGAATGTTTCTGTACTGATAACTCTTTGTCATGAAGTACCCCCTGGTGGCTGAGTGTTTAATGTTCCCTGTTTGGTGCATATAAACCTTCATGTTTTATGGTACAGATATTGTACCAGATGGAGTTGCCAGAAAGGCCATACAAAGAAAAGTGCTAGTGAACCGATGGATTTAAACCCATCAGCCTGTTGCATAGTAACATGGTTGTTGTACCAATGTTTGTCTAAATCCACTCCACAAAAACGAGTTTGAAACAATGAATCCAATCCTTTGTCACCAAAGTGTTTTCAGTTAAAACTACATAAGAATGTAGTTTGACTAAAGACTTTTTTTTTTAACTATACCTGTAAAAATGTTTCTGTAATACAGACAAAACAAGACTAAACAAAGCTAAAGACAAACAAAGAAACGTGTTATTAATAGATTTACTTGTTGTTTATCTTTTCTCTCATGTAATTTTGTTCTGTCTATAAAATGGAAATGAGCTGCATTTTTTCATTTGGAAGGAACCGTAACTAATTTTGGATAGTTATCACTGTCGGATCATAAATAAATGATAAATGTTTAGTAAGTGCAGAATAACAGTGACAGCCAACATGTGCCAGTGGTATGATGTACATTAGACTGAAACAAACATATATCACATATATCATATATATAGATCCCAGGGTCCAAATGCAGGACTCAGAGACAAAAGATAAACTAAAGGAGGCAGATTTAATTCTGTTACTTAGAAACTCAAAAAGAAATATAAAAATACCAAGGGCAGGGCAGGAGGAAACTAGGAACTAGGAAACTACAAGGGGAAACATGGGACTGATGGACTAAATTTGAGAGGGCAACATGATAAGGAACAGAGGGAAGCTGGGGACTTAAATACATAGACAGGCTAACAAGAGGATGGACAACAGCTGGGACCACAGCTAGGGCTAACTACAGACCAAAGAGACAGAGGAAGCAAACTGAACACAATGCCCACAGGATGAGAGATCAAAGTAAAACAGGAAGTAACAAACACAGAGACCAGGACTACGACGTGAACACTGGGGCTGGGGATGAACAGGCATGGAGACATAACAGACAGGGGACAAACAAAGCGAGACTGGACATAGGAAGGCCCCATCATCATGAGCAACCAAGAACTAGAAGTAAAGAAAAACTCAGAAGCACAAAGAGATGATATTATACTGAATACAAAATAATACAGACGGAACATAAATCATTTTTAAAAAACAATAAGAATGAAATACACACACATCAACAATAGATATTAATATTTGTATAGTCTCAGCTCAGCCCTTATAACCTGAAATAATTATGTCAACAATAAACTAGCAGGAATAAAATGTTATAAAAACAATAGCTTGTATTATATGTTACAATATAACCAATAAAATTATTATAATCAAACAGAACAGCTTTTTGGTGTTATCAATATATTATTTTTAGTAAAAGAAATATATTCATAAGTTGTCAGTGACTTCAGTTCTTATAGCCCGACAACTGTACAATCATATTTCTTCTCTCCATAGCCTCAGCCATCAAGAGCCAGAGTCATGTGACTGTGTCCTGGCAGCACCAGCTACAGCTGATTTGGGTCCCTAATTTACTGTTTGCAGGTGATGGTATCAGTCTTCTTTATGCACCTCCTCTGCATTTTTCAATTGTGCTTCTTTTGTGTTTTCCTCTTGTGTTACAACTGGGTAATGTCAAGGACACCAGCCAGTGAAGCTCCTGAAGGTTGAATAGAAACTACACAATAGAATGACAGGAAGCTTGGATGGGTTGTGGCACTGGCAGGATCCGTCTGGGAACGGGCAGGAGAGGTTGGAGATCTGGGTAGGATGCCTTTAAAGCTTCAAATAAAGGTGAAGTCGACAAGATGAAGCCACTGGAGAGATCTGTCTTAGATGGGCCATCCGTGTTAGAGGGGTAGAAGAAAGACACAGGGAGAGCTCAGGTAGAAGTAGGCTCGCTGGGCTCAAGATGGAGCATTGCTCCAGCATGCTCTTGTCATGCTACTTGTTCATGTTTGCAGTATCCAAAAGTATTCTAAATAGTATTTTTTTCCATACAATAGTGTCTTTGGAGTGGCTCTCCGGTGCATTCAGCAAAGTATGAACGAATGTAAATGTTAGATAGAAAGCACTTACAAAGAAAAAAGTGCTTGTGTGAATGGGTGAATGAGCCAAGTAGTGTAAAGCGCTTTGAGTGCTCAGAGTAGGAAAGTGCTATATAAGAACCAGCCCACTCAGCTCAGAAAATACTACAATAGGTACTCAGTTATTAACTCACCAGCTAGTGAGGATTGCACTATTCACCACTCGATAGTGGTCTGCTACATGATTTGTTTAAAATGAGGTCCTGGATGTGACGGTATCTTCTGGTCAATGTCAGTTTTAAGAATTGAACTTTATGGTTTTAATGTTACTATTACTGAAAGGCAGCAGTGTAATGAGATAAAATAGCTTATGCTCCATAAAACATACGTACTTCTTTGTACTCTCCACAGTTGTTTTTTAGCCTCCAGTCTGCCTTCCTGTAACTTGGTGGCTTGGAGGGAATCTTTTGACATATTTAGGCTCCCTAAGAGCAATTACATGTGTCTCTTATCTTGACAAGGCATGAGTTTTGCTATTACTACTAATTCATTCTGGACTGTTTGGAAATCCTCAGTGTTGTCAGGTTCAACCAAATCATAGACAAACTAGAAAAAATGAGCTAAGCAAATAAAAGGAAAGAGCGAGAGACAACATGCATGAACATTTTTTTATTGATGTTTATGTTTGAACAACTGTACCATATTTCTGCAGCTACTGTTTATATAGTTGCCTGTTTGATAAAACAGAAATATATGTTCACAGTGTGTTTTAGACTAAGGACTAAAAATATTGCAAAATAAACTATAAACCCTGTGTAATCCCAAAAGGACGCGACACGACTGCTGTTATGTTTTGTGGTTTTTATCGTTATCTGCACACAATCTCCTTTGTCACTCTGGCACTTTGCAGGTTATGCTGCCCTGGCTCCGATGCTCTCCTGCAGCAGCAGCCTCCTTCTCCCCGGCCCGGCTGCTACTGAAATAGGGAAGGCATGATTAGAAAATGCTCACCCCTGTCCCGTCTGTAACAACTGAAAATAAAATAAAATAAATAATAACAACAAAGGTCGATCAAATGGACCAATACGGCAAGGCTGTGATGATCCTTTTGGCAAAGTAAATCCATTGGGTATCCTTGTTGGTCTTCAGACAACAATTCTGATGGCTAAAGAACCAAATGGGCCAGGCAAAAAACAAAGAAAAAGAAAAAAAAAAGAAAATGCTCACCGGCTGTGAGACACCAGCTTCCCTGACACCACACCCTGAACCCGCTGCTCCATGCCTCCCCTGCCGCCGAGCCACCAACCACACCCTGTTTTCTTTTTTGTTGTTTCTTTTTACACTAGGTCTTGTAATATCTGCAATATTACTTCTCAGTTATATCTTAATGTAAAAGATTAATGTATATGTGGCTGTAGCTCAGGAGGTAGACCAGGTCATAATTGGGAGGTTGGTGGTTCGATTCCTCCAGTCTGCATGCCAAAAATCCTCGGGCTAGACACTGTGAATGTGTGTGAATGTGAGAATGAAGCAAGATGTATAAAGTAGAAAAGCGCTCTAAAAGAATCAGTCCATTTGTAAGGCATTACAATTTGTGTGTCTTTCAACATTAAAATAACAACATACCGCTCTGCATAATAGTATCACACACAGAGGGTTTAGCTGGTGGTGCTACAGATGTCACAGTGCCTGTCATGGTCCTGAGTCTGGGGACCCAGTGTTTATGTTTTTGGTTAGTAATATTCTTTGATTCAGTTAGTTTCTGGTTATATTTTTGGTGATTTCTCATTCTTTGGTTTTGTCTCTGTGTCTCCTTGTGTTACACGTTTCTTGCCTAGGAGAGCCACCTCCATGGGACAAGACTCGGCAGTCCATCTGCATCTAAAGGTCAAAGGTCACTCCTTCGAGGACACCAGTGTTCACATTTTGGACAGAGAAGACAGATGGTTTGAAAGAGGAGTGAAAGAAGCAATCTGTGTCCCCTGTGAACGACACTGTACACTGTTGTGGAAGCCAGATTGTCTCCAGGCTGAGATCAGTTGTATCACTAAAGTAAAGAGTAAAGTGGCTCCAACATTCATCACATTCATGTGGACTACCGTGTTTTCCTGTGGCGTTCAGTTTTGTCCTAAGCACCTACTCTGAAACCTGGTTTGCAGTGTTCCTAAGAAAACCGCTGTAAAGCTGAATCCTTGCTCAAATCAACTGACTTTGACAGTCAGGAGGCCTGAGCCCAGAGGAACAGGGTCGTAATGTGATCGTTCACTTTCAAAGCGGTGATGCCATGTACTCTGATGGAAGGATTCAGGTTACTGCGTTATACTGAGTTACACTGTGGCAGCCACTGAAGTGCTGTTTAAAACTGTATGCTTTCATTTTGGAAAATGAAGTTTGATGAATTAACTACTGGTTACTTTTTGCTGTGTAGCTGTGGAAATTCTGACAGTTGTCACTGGATTATTTTATAGTTGAAGAAATCTTAGAAACTGGAGGATTCTAAGTTCTGAAGCCTCTGCGCTCGTGCACCATCAGTCTGATTTAATGTGATGCTGTAAAGTTCAGGAGCCACTTTAAGGTCAGGCTCTCTCACACCCCAGCCCGTGCTGGGGGGCAGAATCCCTCACTCCAAATCTGCATCAACAACCGTGAGAATTTCACCACACCCGTGTCTTGCATAGACGACAAAGGATCAAAATTTAAGCATGGATTTTTGTGGTCTGACCTGTGTCCAGCTACTGTCCAGGGATCTCATGTGCAAATCAAACATAAATTTGATCTCCTGTCATAATGGCATCACCAAGCTGTAAACAGATTTGGACTATACAATGGTGAAATACAGCCCTGCCATCCCAGCTTTTGCTTATGAGTGGAAGCTGGGAGACAGGTCTGTGGCAGAGCACTTTGTGCAGGCGGTGAACCATTGTATGTCTCCAGATCACTGCTTCATGGCTGTTGGAGACCTCCACTGTATGTTGCATTACTCCCCACAAGGCCCTGATGACAGATCTGAGGTAGTATGGTGCAACAGAACCTGCGACTGACAGGCTACAGAGGACCCCACAGTGTTATTCTCCCTAGACTAAATACTTACAAGAAATTTATGTTGTGCACATTTCATTGTGTTTGCTCAGTCGAACTGGTGGACACAACTGCTTCACAATGCTTGGTCCAAACAACACACCCTCCAGACTTTATGCAGTCTCACCCACTGCTGGTAGAGGTCCCAGATGGACTGGGCCTCGTTAAAGTATGATATAGGATTGATTAAGATTACAATGGGCTGAGGAAAAGCCATCTGTGGGAACCTGGGAGTTCCTGTCTAAAAGGATTGCCGTGTGTCAATCCAGACCAAAAATGATAAACAATTGTTTTTTCTTTTCAATTCAATTCAATTCAATTTTATTTATATAGCGCCAAATCACAACAAAAGTCGCCTCAAGGCGCTTCATTTGAGTGAATGCGTGTGAGTGAGTGAATGTGTGTGACTGGACTGATGATGTGGACTAAAGGTTTGACTGACTTGACACTGAGACAAAGACTGGACCAAGTTTAGGATTAGTAAATGTTGATAAACAATTAACCAAGTCGGGAAGAGAAGGGTGAATGCTTTGCTTTGCTTTGTTTTGCTTTTGGCAGGAGCAGGAGGAGAAGAGAGACCAGAGGGGAAGAGTGTAGTTTCACATGAGTGTGGAGCTGCAGACTTAACCTTTTGGCTGCTAATTTTGGGTTGCTGATGTTTGCTTTAAGACAATTCTGTTTTATTGACTGGGTTTATATTATGGTATTACATTATGTTGTTGGGGAAATGCCAAATGCTAAAGGGGAGAAAAATTTTGATATAACTCATGTTACCATTAACCAAAGCAGGCCACTGTAGAAGTCAATTAAATTTTATAGAGAAAAAACAGTTAGAACCAAAGCAAAATTTAGGAATTATATAGGGGATTGGTAGAGTTCTTACACTGAAAATACAGTTAGGGGATAACAAACACTGGTCCAAGGGACCGAGGTTTATTCACTTTAAAAAAGTAAATTATTGAAAAGAGTACAATTGGGCAGGGTATGTGATACTAGCTGGCACTGGAGGAAAACAGGAGCAAAGTAAGGAAAGAAAATTCATTTTGGTAAGCTCCTGATTACCATGACACTCAGAGGATCAATGTGAAATTAAAATACGGGAAATTTTGCATGAAGCACATGACTGATAACTGTTCTGTTTTAAGTTTTGTTTCTTATAGCACAGATTGGATCACAATGAAAGAAGGACAGCGGGGAAAACTGAGTATGAAATGTGAAGTTCAGGTTAACACACAGGTTTTGTTTTTAGGAAGTTCCAAGGATGCAGGCTCTGGATGGAGCCAGAGCTGCAAAAGATTTGACATGGTGATTAAATTGATTTTATTCCTTAAACACAGGTTTGCAGGCCCGGAGCAAATATACCCGAGAGGAGGATCGCTGAGGTGTTTTGAGAAATAATTTGACTAACCTTTTTTTTTAAATTTCCTAAGTGGTGGTGAAACAAGGTGTCAAAAGGGGGAATTTCAGGTTTAATTTGAAATAAGGGGTTTTATGACCATTTTATGACTTTTTGGGTGTTTGATAATTTGGGTATGGTAAAACTCATGCATAAGTAATTTCTTATATGCTTAAGCTTAATTGATTGAAAATGTCTGACTTTCCTTTGATCTCTTTCAGTAGAATAAACGTTTATAACCATTTTCATACACACATTGCAATCGTGCTCATAGGAGTTGCTACTCAGTCATGTGGAGGTCAAAAGCTTCGTTCAGTGTGATTGTCTGAACTGATATATTGTAGGAATGGCTTAGAGTACGGAGGGGTAAATGCAAACACGCTTACACACACATAAATAATAATTAGGCTAATCCTGTTGATTAGAGAGTCCCGAACGTGATAGTCTGAACTAACTTTGAATACCTGAACGAACAATTGATGAACACAGTAGATTATTGAGGTGTAGCAGAGAGAGGCGTTTTGTTTTCTATCCTTTACAGGAGAAGATTCCAGAACCAGAGCAAAACTACAAAGGGGTTGGCGAGAATCCAGGAAGGATCAGGTCGAACGGATCGGGCCAAGAGAGAGGGACACGGATGTGATCCAAAAGAAGAACAGAGCACAAAGACACCTATCTGAAGAGTAGTTGTTTACATTGCAAAGAAGATCAAAAGCTCGTTAGACACAGGTTATAACGGGAGCATAAAAGTAATGAAGAGTAATGAGAGGGACTTTAGTAATAGTTTGTAGGATTTCTATGTTATGTAAATTGCCCAAACACAGTGTTCAGGCCGGATATGCGCTACCCGTTAAAGGGGGCGAAGAAACCAGGACTAAGTTTAACTCTATAGAGGATGTTTCCAAAGAGTGACAAAAGTAATTTAGGACCTGTTACCAGGAAAACTAATTATATCGGTTTTTAGTTAACAGTAGTTATTGAGGGAGTCAGTTAATTAGGTTAACTAATAAAATTAGTTAAAAAGGGGGAAACTGTTAAGGAATAAACATATATTCTTAGTGCTTATTGTCTGATTATATTGTTTTATGTATTTTAGTAATAAAGGCCTGTAAAGCAAGGCCACTTTTGACTCATAAACTAAGTGCTCAGCCAGACTGAAAAACAGGAAGTTAGTGTAGAGCTATACAGGCATATAAATAAAAACAGGAAACTAGACAAAAAGAGGAACTAGTAACATATAAGGAGTTGTTTGTATCGAAACTATGTGTGACGTGTAAAGTACCAAAATAACACCTATACGAGACATATTTTTAGCTTCTAATGTTAGAGATTCTGCAACTGGCTTTGGGCTGTGCAGGGCTCTCTCTTCTGGAAGATGATTGAATAAAGAATTATAAATGTTTTGATCACTCCTGAGTCGGGTTTTCTCTGTTCTATCATGGGGATCAAAGAATCGGGTTTGATAGAAACTAGCCTCACGTGGCCAAATGCACTTCCCCTCGTGCTAATGCACATGCGCATGTGAACCAGACCTCCAGCACACCTTAGCCCCTACGGGGTGTTGTATGGACGTCCTGCCAGAATGAGGGCAAAACCCCCACAACGGACAGGCATGTCCACCCAATGGCGTAACAGTGAAAGCAGCCCTGCCCAGACCAGAAGAAGGACCTCTACACCCATTTAAACCAGGCGACTGGGTTCTGGTGAAGGACTTCAGGCTGAAACACTGGAAGGCGAGGCGCGACCCTGCTGATACTGCTGGGAGCAGCCCTCTGGTGGATGAATGTGGTAGATCCCAAGCTGCCCACAACACCAGACAACAACGGGCCCAACTCCACACTCACCACACTCACTCCTTTGCAGCCCAGTGGTTGGACAGCAATTCCCAGAGTGGGTAGCTCCTCCACACAAGTGCAGGCGTATTTCTCACTGACCAGAGCTCAGGTGAGACAAGACGCAGCCACAGGAAAGGTAAAGCCATTGATTCTAACAATCAAAACTGCAACACAAGTTTGTTTCACGACAGATTGCCAGAACAACGATCGAACCTACTTCATCCTGGGCATGCATTTATTACTTCTAGGTTGGACTACTGTTATTGGTATTATCTGGGTGCCTTGAAAAACTCCCTAAAATGCCTTCAGGTGATCCACAATGTTGCAGCAACAGTACTGATGAAACCTTTGTGTCAGAGCAGTTAGTGTAAATAGATCTTATTGGACAGTATTTATCAAGTTCAGATCAGAAAGTTTAATAGGAAAGAATATTTTTTAGGCCTGTATAAAATAAACAGAGCTGTATTTTCCTGCTCTAATCCTTCATGTGTTGGCCTTTATGTCCAGAACACATAAAAATGATGCTTTACATTCATCTGGAGAGACTATAAGCCTTTTTGATTTAGGATGTGGCTAATCTTCTGCAGGGCTCCAACAGCTCCCACAGATGGTATTACTTTATCCTCAACCCAAGGGGATGGAAGATGGAAGGATGTTAGATGTCAGTGTATTAGAGGATGTTATTCTGTTATTTTCAATTACTTAACATAACATAAAATCTTTTGTAAATGTTGATTTTCAGTTTCTGGTGAGAAATATAATCATCTCTTTGTGTTGCCACTGTTAAAGATAATCTCATGAATAGAAATAGCTGTGGCCTTTCTTAATTTTCCTCATGGCATATTATCATGTCAAGGTTTAGCTGTATCACTTTGACACATTCGATCTAACCTGGGAAATTCTGGAAAGAAACTGTATTTTCTCTCCAGTGCTGAGGAGCTCACCAGTATCAAACACAAAATTATCACTGCAGCATCACCACAAACCTCATACAACGTACAGCTCTGGGGTACGTATGAAGTGTTGGGATACTCACAAAAATCATGTTTGTATTACATGTTAATTGTTAATTTTTAAAAAAGTAATGGATTATATTATACAATTTTTTTTACCTTACTTTTTCAATAACGTGGCACATGCATCGTCACATATTTTCTGTTTTTTTTCTTTCAGCTGCTTCCTTTAGAGATCGTCAATTCAACCTAGTTTTATACCAACAGCCAGCCAAACAACATGGCAAAACAAGATGATGTATTTAAAATGCTTCTCATCACATACAAGGTTTTGAATAATCAGGCCCCATCTTATCCTAAAGACCTCATCACAGGGGGTCATCTGACTGTTGGAGTTTTCTCTGTTTTCTCTGTATTACTGTATGGTCTTTACCTTATAATATAAAGTACCCTGAGGGAAATGCTGTTTTATTTGGAGCTATGTGAATAAAATTGAATTGACTTGGCTTGAATTGAATTAAAAGTGGTCATAATCATGTGGAAGGAATCATCCAAGGACCTCCTCAATCCCACTGACATGTCTTCTGTAAATGAATCAGAGTCTGGGGACGAGGGGGACGACTCTCCCATCACTAGGAGCGAGGTCACTGAGGCAGTTAAATAACTCCTTGGTGCCCAGGGCACTGGGGTAGGTGAAGTTCACCCTGAGTTCCTAAAGGCTCTGGATGTTGTAGGGCTCTCCTGGTTAATATATTGCTACAATAGTGTCTGGAGAGCTTGGTGGTGCCTCTGGACTGGGAGACTGGGATTGTGGTCTCCATCTTTAAGAAGGGGGACCAAAGGGTGCGCCCCAACTACAGGGGGATCACACTCCTCAGCCTCCTTGGGAAGGTCTATGCCAGGGTACTGGAGCGGAGAGTTAGTCCATTAATTGAACCTTGGACACAGGAGGAGCCATGCACTTTTCATCCTGGTTGCAGGGTTTGAGGGTACATGGGAGTTTGCCCCTACATGTGTTTTGTGGACTTGGAGAAGACAACCATGTTCCCCTGAAAATCCTGTGGGTGCTTTGGGAGTATGGGCTGTCTATTGCTAAGATCTATTCAATCCCTGTATAACCATTGCAGGAGGTCTGCACTGCAATAAGCTGGACTCATTCCCAGTGTGTGTTGGACTCTGCCAGGGCTGCCCTTTGTGTTCATAGTTTGTATGGATAAAATTCCTGTGTGTAGCCAGGTGTTTTTTGGTGGCCGCAGAATCTCATCTCTGCTTTTTGCAGATGTTGTGGTTCTGCTGGGTTCATTAGGTGGTGGCCATCAGTCTGCGCTTTTCACAGCCAAGTGTGAAGCAACAGAAATAAGAATTAACACCTCGAGTATGAGGCCATGGTCCTCAGCCATAAAAAGGTGGAGTGCCCACTCTAGATCAGGGACGACATGCTCAAGCGGAAAGTAGCCTGTTGAAGTTGCTCGGGAAACTCACAAGGATGCCTCCTGGGTGAGGTGTTTTGGGCATATCCAACTGGGAGGAGGCCCCCGGGACAGACCAGGGGAGGGATTACTCTTGGCTGACCAGCTGCAGGAGGTGGCTGGAAAGAGGGAGGACTGGGCATCCTTATTTAGGCTGCTACCCCCTCAAATAAGCAGAAGACGATGGATGGATGGATGGATGGATGGAAGGTATAAAAATGGTTATAATTTTTAAACAGTAATAGAGTACTTTTGTTAAGTCTCTTGAATTAAAGTTGAAAAATGTGACTTAAAATTTGCTGTGGTGGCGTACAGAAGCAAAGTTCCAAAAAGTTATGGATCTAACTTTAACTACATGACCTGATTTCAGTACTTGCTTCAGTCATAATTAATAAAACTCTAAAACTCCATCTGTTCCATCTGCCCTGGATTAATCCCTCTTTCTATGCAGACGTCTTTGCAAACCCAGAGACCCAAAAAGTGACAGCACATGCGTTTCTGTCCACGGAGTGTCTGCAATACCATACCGTTTGCCTGGAAATATAATTGACTGTGCTATCCTGTTTCTCATTCATTCTCATTCACCAACTTGTAAATAAACTTTCTCTCCATTTATGTCAGAATAGACCTGCTGACACCAGCCACTGTTCTGACCCCATCTCCCCATTGAAAGAACAGGTTGAAAAGCACGAGTCAGTGCTTAGTGGCCTTGCCACAAATCAGTACGTTCTCCTTCCAAAGGTAAGAGGCTCAGCAGAATGCTTCAACTTTGTTTTGGACAATCTCAGCCGCTCCCCACAACGTTGCATGCAGCTTTCTGTTTGCTCCATCTGCTTTGCCTTCTCCTTCACCTCAATTTTCTTCAATGCAGCATCCTAAGCAACTTTATACATACAGTGTGTATGTGGAGGAAAAAGATCTCTATTGGAGTGATAGTGCACTATAAGGTCATTAAGTTCCCCCATGTGTCATTTCAGCAGGTCAGTTTGACTTAAGTTTGTTTGAGATTTTGTTAATTGTTATCTTGAGTTTATTGAGTTGACCTCTTTTATTGGTTTGCCTGTTTAAGTTTTTTGGCTTTGTTAAATATCTTCTCATATTTTGGGGTCAATTAAACCCCTTTTTTAAACACCTGTGTCCTTTATGCCTTACTGCTTAGTCCCTGACAGTCTGGTTAACAAACTGATAAAAAACAAAACATGCTTCAGATGAGTCAGTATCTAATCTGTTATGTCTAGTCAAGTGGTCAGGTTCAAATTAACTGTGGCTATTTACTGTTAAAGAAGTTGTTCAGTAACTATGTAGCTGCTGAGGCTAACTGGACGGAGAAGTACTGCAAAGTCAGCAGAATGCCAGGAGTTAAAAGTACTACAACAGTGTGTGCACCTCCCGAATGATTGTAGCTCTAAACAACTGCATAGACAGTTTATGCCTTAGTTTGCAGTGGTTTTTCAATCATATCTATGTAATAGATTCCAGTTTGTTCATGTAAATGGAGAGTCCTCTTCACACACTGAGGTTAATTATGGAGTTCCACAGGGTGCTAGGAATGATTTGTTTACATTATACATGCAGAGCATACGTTTTCACTGCTATGCAGATGACACACAATTTATTGACCCATTCAGCCAGATAACATACACCAAATATTGAAATTGCAGGAATGATTCAGGATATAAAGATCTGGATGGTCTCTAATTTTCTGTTTTAGTTTTACGTGCTTTGCAGGTAAAACTGACGTTATTGTACTCAGCTCTAATAATCTTAGAAATAAGGTGTAACTGGATGCTTACTGTGGATGACATGCAGCAGCAACAGTACTGACAGGGACTACAAAGAGAGAGCAGATTTCTCCCTTATTGGCTTCACTTCATTGGCTCCCTGTTAGATCCTGAACCAAATTTAAAATCCATCTCATCACATACAAGGTTTTGAATAATCAGACCCCATCTTATCTTAATTATGTTTGTAATTTCTCTTGGTCTGTGTGATGGTAAGCTCCACACCTCACCACCAGTTCATTCACTTTAGTTTACTTTGCAGTCACTACTTTAAATATATTCTACTTATCGTTCAATATCGTTTCTTTATTACATTTATTTTTCCATCACACCTTCCAATGTTTATATGGTGTGCACACATATTAACACTGCAAGGTCAAAGTTCTGTTTTATGTTGTATTAATACATCTTTGTTTGAGTTTCCTGGGGTTTGGCTTCTCCTTCCTGTCTGGCAAAGGCTGGGAGAGTTGAAGTACCACCGACTAATTGGATGAAACCACATGCTTCATTGCCTTGGGGGTGTTTCAAGTTGTTTAATTGTTTTGTATTAGTTGGTTATGTGGCAGCCATTTTGTTTCCCCCATGTGTGTCATTTGGTTTAGCTAAGCCAGTATTTAATAACCAAACAACCTTTTTGATTGTCTTTAATATCTTGCTTTGGTCGTTTGTTGTTGTTTTGCAACTTAGAATTGGTTTTTAATTTTGAACAAATTAAATTGAATATAGCCACAGTTTTTGTTTTTTTACAATTTTCAGCTTTACTTGCTATTTGCTTGCCAAATCAAGGCACAAGAACATCATGTATAATTTAAAATAGCTAGCTTCTTTTGTTACCTACAATGCAATGCAAGATTAAAGTGGTGTTTTAGTTAACGGCTGTATTTCAACACAAAACCTATGAAATGTTAAAATTGCCACAAATTCTTCCTGGTTAACTTTCTAGCTCAGCCGGGGGTACCAGTCTCCAATTTTCCTCTGGAAGGCAACCCAGTCTGTGCTAAAGAAGACTGCAGAAAATTAGCAACAAGCCAACCGTGTCAGGGTCCTGGGTCTCCTGACCCAGCATGTTTAGTTCTTCGTGGTTTTTGTATTATTGTACTTGTGAGTTATTCTATGGTTTCTAGTTTTGATCCCTTGCCCTTCATGTTTCTCTGTGCCCCCTCTGTTCTGTGTAAGTCTGTGTCTTAGCATGTTTGAGTTTCTTGTTTTCTGTCACTCTGTATTGTGCATTATGTTCTCATGGTTGGTCTTTTGTTACTCCCTCGAGTCTAGTTTCTTGTGTTCCAAGCTTAGTATTTCCCTCTGTGTATTTTGGTTCTTAGACCTCTGCCTTATGGTTTATGTCTCTGCGTTTCTTAGTTGCTGTCTCCACTGTGCCAAGTTTGCATCTCTGTGTCATACTTCCTGTTTTACTTTGAAGGTCTTTGTCTTATGTGAATGTGTCCTGCTTTGCTTCCTTGTCTCGTCAGTCCTGATTTCTCCCAGCTATGCCCTCCTTCTGTGTCTCATTCCCCTAGTTACTTCCCAGTGTATTTAAACCCTGTGTTTCTCTGAGTCAGTGTTGCTAAACATGTAGTAATAATGTGAAACAAAATAATGAAATGATAATAATGATAATGAAACAAATGGGAGACATTTATATAGGGTGCAAAACACAATAGAAGCTAAGAGGAGTAGCGGATTGCAGAGACGTGAGGAGGTTGTTATCAGTCGAATACGAACGGGCCACTGCTTTTTAAATGGTACTCTTTTTCAGATAAGGAAACATCCGACTGGGTTGTGTGATGGGTGCACTGATATGGAGACGGTTGAGCATGTACTCCTTAGTTGTGGGAAGTATGCAAGTCACAGGAGGGTGATGTGGGGTGACATGAGTGGTGGACGGGAACTTACATTTGAACAAGTGGTTAATAAGTTAAGTCATGGTGAAGGGAAAGTGGTGGTTTTTCGTTTTTTGAGAAATACTGGTCTCATCAAGCGAATCTGAGGATTCAGGAGTGACGGACGGTTAACAGCCAGGAGATGGCAGTAATGCAACAGTTTTGGATGCAAGCTGCCGTTAAACTTGACTGAAGAAGAAGAAGACGAGTCAGTGTTGCGTCGTCCCTCATGCCGTGTGGATCTCCCTGTGAGTTTAATGTGTTTAATCCCCAGTGTAATTTAGTTTACTTTGTATGCTCGTTTTTCTGCAACCAGCAAATAAAGCTGTGGTTTTGAGTTCGTCCCTCGAGTCTTTGAGTCCTGCATCTTGAGTCCTCATCTCCTGCCTGCCACACAGCGTTTCATGACAGTACGACGCAACCAGACATGGACTCAGCAGGCTCCTCCCGGGAAAGCGATTTGGCCCGCATCTTTAGCCTGTAGAAGCGCGTTTCCCACGCCTCGGACACTAAAACAATGTCATTGGGATAAATGCCATCGAGGCAATTCTCAAGGGGAATCCCCATCTTCGCGAGCTCTCAGGATTTTCGGGCCTACTTTCCAATCTGCATAAAGCCAAGGAGGCAGTACGAGCTCGCGAGCTCGCCGTGTCGCAGCAACAGTCGCTAATGGAGCTCGTCATACCGCAACAGCGACCGCCACAATCGGAAAACATTTCCACGCCGCTGCCACAGAACTCCTCTCCATCCACCCTCCGCTCTGACTGTCACTCACCCGCTGCTTTTCTCACAGCAATGTGGTCGGAGGATGAGGAGCCGGCCGTGACCTCTCCATCTTTGCCAGTTTCTTCCATCCCCGCACCTCCGGCTTCCCGAAGAAAACGGCATTCACGCCACCGACACCCACCGCCACAGCCGGACCCCGAGACTTCTGAGGTACCAGCTGTGGTGAGTGGAAGGGACAATCAAGAGTTTCCTGACTTTGGGACTGTTTATTCTGGGGCTGTGTTTGCTCACTTGGCTGCCCAGCCAGAAGCTCACTTGGCTGTGTCTCCTGTGTCCCCGCTAGCACAGTCGTTAACTCCACCACAAGCTCCATTTTCACCCCTACCATCATTTCAGTCTCCCTCAGTTCAGTCTGCCACTCAGTTTCCTCCTCAGTCGACCCTAGCACAGTCATCCACTCAACCACCAGCTCCACTTTCTCCCCAACCATCATTACTACCTCTAGCTCAGTCACCCCTAGTTCATTCTCCTGTGAAGTCATCAACTCCACCACCTACTCCACTCTCACCACCACCGTTACTACAGACATCAGTTCAGTCCCCTGTGCCAGTGCAGACGCTCTCAGTTCAGTCTCCCGTGCAGTCATCTACTTCACCACCATCAGTAGCTCAGCCTCCCCGTGTCTCCAGTAGCTCAGCCTCCCCGTGTCTCCAGTAGCTCAGCCTCCCCGTGTCTCCAGTAGCTCAGCCTCCCCGTGTCTCCAGTGTTTGAGTTTCTTGTTTTCTGTCACTCTGTATTGTGCATTATGTTCTCATGGTTGGTCTTTTGTTACTCCCTCGAGTCTAGTTTCTTGTGTTCCAAGCTTAGTATTTCCCTCTGTGTATTTTGGTTCTTAGACCTCTGCCTTATGGTTTATGTCTCTGCGTTTCTTAGTTGCTGTCCCCACTGTGCCAAGTTCGCGTCTCTGTGTCATACTTCCTGTTTTACTTTGAAGGTCCGTGTCTTATGTGAATGTGTCCTGCTTTGCTACCTTGTCTCGTCAGTCCTGATTTCTCCCAGCTGTGCCCTCCTGTGTCTCATTCCCCTAGTTACTTCCCAGTGTATTTAAACCCTGTGTTTCTCTGAGTCAGTGTTGCGTCGTCCCTCATGCCGTGTGGATCTCGCTGTCTCTCCCTGTGAGTTTAGTGTGTTATTCCCCAGTTTAATTTAGTTTACTTTGTATGCTCGTTTTTCTGCGACCAGCAAATAAAGCTGTGGTTTTGAGTTCGTCCCTCGAGTCTGTGAGTCCTGCATTTTGAGTCCTCATCTCCTGCCTGCCACACAGCGTTTAATGACAAACCGTGATCGCCTTTCCACACAGAGTACTCACTCAAGGTCAGAAAGTCTGGTTGCCTACCTAAAATATTCAGCTCCACACAGAATCTAAAAAACAGTCCCCTCGTTTCATTAGCCCTTTTGAAATCTTGTCTGCTGATTATCCCGTAAACCTTCTGGGTTACATCCCAGGACAGAAACGGCTTTGCACCACATTCCTAATATACGCTAATGAGTGTCTCATTTCACAGGCGAGGGCATCTTTACTAATTAACTGATGCAAATGTTCTGTCCTCGTCAGTGATTGAGGGTAATGGGCGACTGAGTCACTGTGCCTGTTGTGAGCATTGGCACAGTCTCACCAGCTGGACTGGTCTGCAGGGGTGAAGGACATTTAAAAGGTCTGATAAGAGGAGACCATCACAACAAAGGCAGAGAGGACTGCAGATCACAGGACAAAGGGGAACACTCAACGCAGCTCAACTGTAATCTTGACTGAGAGCACATGAAACCAGTAATTAAGACTGCTGTGCATTCACTGATGTTATTATTAAGGTGGCTAAATATAATTACGATTGGTGAGATGGTGTGGACAGAGGAATATGATATGAAATGAGTTGCAGTGTAAACATGGAAGCAGAGAACGATTACCAACTAGCTGCACAAACAGATATTGTAACTTTTCTGTTAAAAAAATAAATGTACGTTTCTGGTGCTTTTATGGCACCTTTCTACTCCACTTGTGCACTCACACTGTTTTCTATTGCAAGTGCTTTGAGTAGACAAGAAAAATGGAGTAGTGGTAATTTTACACTTTGATTGCAGCACTTTCATTAACACACATGCATTGATATACTTGGTGCAACTGAAGGTTGTGCCTAAACATAAGGACTGGAGGAGTCAGGGCTTGAGCCACTGCCCATATTCCTGACAGATAACCCACTCTACTACCTGAGCCACAGACACGTGGAGCTGATTGAGGCAAATAGGTTTGGAGATTTAAGCTCCGTGCTGATGGCCCTTCTCCACCAGTTCATCAACAACTCTATGTTGGTAACCAGACCTCATGTTTCATGCTTTCTATCCCAAGTGCATTACTTACCTTGTTGTCTTGTGCTCTAGTTTCTTCCGGAAACTCCACGGCTCAGAACTACTCCTCTCTTGGATTCTGGCTCCCTTACCTGCTCTCTGGAAATCTTTCCATACCTCACCTGCCTGCCCTCCTGTAATCTCACAATCTCAGAACAAACAGAACTCACATCAGCCAGTTCACATCGTCAAACTCACCCGGACCTACACCACCTCTCCCTCAACCCTTCTGTCACTCGTCCTGCAAAGTAAGCTGGGAAAAACTATTATCCTCCCCTTTTCTGGAGCTTACTGCTGGTTGCATTCTAATTCCATTCTCCTCTCTCCTCGGTATGTACCCGTCACGCCCTAGTTGCCTTCCCGGTCTTGTTTCTGTTTTGCCACAGCCACGCTACCACGGCACATTCACCAAGCCACTGTATATTTTGTCACTGCCAAGCGTTAGTTCTGAAATTAAACATTGTTAAATCGTTCCTCCCATCTCTGCTCTGGGTGCAGTTCAGTTACCGGCCTCCGGCCTTTTAACAGATATTGCTGTTGTTCTTATTGCACAAATAGACAAGTGTGCAAAGGTATAATGCAGACTGCATCAAGGACAGAAATAACAGCCTTATAATGCTAACAGAACTCTCTCCCTTCTTTGCAAGCATCTCTGCAGACTTCATGCTAACAAAAAGCTAGCCAAGTAGTGTAGCAAATTAATTTCTTAGGTGAGTTATTATCTGAACATGCTCAACACAATATGATTGTGTTGATTGTAGCCATATTGTGTTGAGAATATGGCCTCTGGAGTAAGCACAGATCTCAAAGGTGTTCTTTGGACTCTGTATCCTTGTCCAGTGTGTTATGGCATTAGTGAGCAGAGCAGAGCGTGAATGAGCACCCTAGGAGGTAATAGCACAGCCAATCAACTGCCCGCTGGATCACCAGAAACTCCTTTTCTATGGTGCTGTATAACAGGTGTGTATAACAGTGGCTCCCCACAGAGAGCCACTTTGACCCGCACAAACGCTGCCTGGCACTGCCCTGTCCACTGGACCAGATCTGGGGCACCGTTACAGGTGAGATCGATCAATCAATCGACTGGTCAGGTCGACGAATTTTGGCACGAACTGGCGGTAGAACCCTGCCAGCCCCAGGAGCCGTCTCACCTCTCTTTTGGTCTTGGGGCGTAGGCAGGATGTGATTGTTGCTGTTTTCTCCACCTGTGGGTGCACCTGCCCACCCCCCAAGTGGTACCCCAAATACTGTACCTCCCTCCGACCAACTGCAAATGCCCATGGTCTGCGTGCAGCCCGTGTCCACCAAAGCCTGGCGTACACCCCCTTGACACCTTACCAGAATGCGGTACATCCCTCCTGGGCTGAGGGGAGGGTGAAACACCTTGCCCACCTCCATCAGCAGACACTCCCGCCTCAGTTGTCCTGGTCATCCGCACTTCCAGCACTCCTGTGACTGTGCCGCTCCCAGTGGCTCGGGGTGTAGTGCCAGGCGCTTCCAGGGTCTGGAAGGGAGAGAGACAAACTGGTTAGTTGCACTCTCCGTCTGCGTCTGATCGACCGGGGCTGGGCCAGGAGGCTTCCTCTGAGGGTCCAGGCTGCAGCCACCTTGCAGCTTCCGCACCCAGGAGAATGGCTGTTCCTCTCCGGACATCCGACACCACCGATGGTCTTCCATGGAAAGTCCTAGACGATGGAGCACAACACGGCAGATGTCATCAAACTCCCTTCGGGATGCCGGCGGTAGACTCAGGGCTGTCATCTGGGCCTCCCCCCGACAGCAGTGGCAGCAGCCGCGGCAGCCATTCCACCGCTGGCCAGCAACACGCCTCCACTGTGGCACGGAATGTCTCCAAAAAGACCGCATGGTCACTGTCAGTGGCGTTGTTTTTTTAAATTGTCTTGTTGACTTGTAGTAATGTCTTGATGCCTTTTGTTTTAATAAAAGGTTATTGAAAAATCTAAAATCTCTCTGTCCCTTGGTCTCTCTCTCTTTTTCTGTCAGTATTTAGTCAGTCAGGACTTTGTTTACTTTTTGTCTGACAAATAACAAAACCTCTATTAACACACTCACAAATAAGCGCACAGCTTTCTCCATGCCCTTTATTACAATTTATATATATTTATATATATGCTGAAATGCAGTTTGTCTGGCCACCTTAAAGTGTGTTCAGTTTCTGTTCAAACACCTGTAAAACTGTCATCAAACACAATTTTTCTAAACCATCTTGTAAGTTGACCAAAACCTCCAGAACTTTAAACAATGAAACATATCATAAAGATAGTCAACAGGGTCATACTTACTCCTTCAATAGTGTGTTGACAGACGGCCCCTTCTGATGTAGCCACAAGAATGTGATGTGTGTAGTTGGTGAGTTGCACTTTCAGAAATGTACAGAACAGTTTGCATATAAAGAAAACAGTAACAATCCCAAAACGCGATTCCCACAGCCATGTAGACCAAATCAACAGGTGCCAGTAACTAACAGTGTTGGGTAAGTTACTTTAAATTAGTAACTTAGTTACATTACTAGTTACTTCCATCAAAAGTAACTCAGTTACTTCAAGTTACTCGTTACTTTCAAAGTAACTAGTTACTAGGGAAAGTAACTTTGGTTTTACTCAGACTTCTCTTGTTAATGTGTTGCTAACTGGATACCCAGCAAGAGTGCCAGTCTTCTAGCTTGCTTACTTGCCACAAGTGCACTGTGCCACCTACCAAAGGAAAAAATAATGTGCATATTTCCACGAGAGAAATCCCACGCCTGGACCGTCGTTGACCACCGCCATGATTCTAGCCTACGTTACAGTGTCATGTGCGCTTTTTACATCCAACACAAAAACTGCAGTTGTGGTGCTTTTGATTGTACTCAGAACTCAGAAATTCTGCCTTCCGAATAGGAAGATGTAGGCAACACCAGACTGCAGATGAGCTGCATACAGGGCTGGACTGGGACAAAAAATCAGCCCGGGCATTTTGACTATAGACCGGCCCACCATTATTACGTGCTGCTGTTGTTTAACGTGACATCCGGTGGTTTCCTCTTTCTGGTGCAAAGCGGACGATAAATAAACAAGAGAGAAAAGCCGATCAGCTGATCATTGATCAGTTTCATGATTAAAGTAGCAACAGGAGAGGGAGGGGAGAGAATGAGAGAAGAAGAGGCAGCTGTGCAGCAAAGACACAGAATAACTCCAGCTTTGTGTCTTTTTCATTGTAGCTGAAGTCCGGGACAAACTGTTCCTTTTCACCTAAATACGAAACGCGTAATAATTTCTCTGAATATGAGACGATTCCGTTTTTTACGGGATGGTTGGCAACTCTAATAATTAACCGTATGAACAAAATAAAGTTCAACATCAGTAACCAGAGGTGGAAAGAGTACTAAAATATTTTACTCAAGTAAAAGTACTATTACTTTGCTGAAATTTTACTCAAGTACAAGTAAAATTACCTGTCTAAAAATGTACTCAAGTAAAAGTAAAAAGTAGCTCATTTAAAATGTACTCAGAGTAAAAGTTACATAGTTACTTTTCTGTCAGCAGGAGGACAGCCGCTTCTGAGTAGTGCAAAAAAAGACAGTGGGATATAAATCTCAAAGTAGTTCTTTTTTAGTGAAAAGAAAAACTTTACAAATTAAAGTGCAGTGGCAGTTAAACTGCAAGTCTATACATGAAAATGGATAATGGTCACCAAACCAATCAACCAAACTGTCAGGTATCACAGTGTTTTCAATACAAAACCATATCATTCTTTCACATGAGAATGTGTTCTAAACTGTCAAATAAGAGAACAAGTACTGAACTGAACGGCAGCTGCTTTAAAAATGTTTTTTAATTTTTTAAACTTGGCCCTGCCCTACTGTACCTCTAGATTAAAGTTCCTTTGTATCCATCCTAGAGTGTTACTCTCTGAACTTCCTGTTAATTTTGAGGAGCAGTTGATTTTCAAAGTTAGTAGAGTTCATCCTTGCTCACTTTGCAGTGAACAGTAGTCCAGCACAGCTAAAGAGACGCTCCAAGGCAGCTGAGGCAGGCAGGCCAGTATTAAGTTTGAGAGAAAGTTTTTTGACGTCCCTAATGAGACATCAATGCATTACATAGCTACCGCTGGTAAATTATACCAATATACCTCGTGGGTTTTTTTTATTGGACAGTAACAGGCTAGTTAATGGGAGGTTGCAAGTGCTAATTAACAAGTAACAGAAGTCAGCTGTCTTTGACTAATCTAAGGTAAGTGAGCGCTCTGTTATTCTTTTGCCTGCAGTGTGAACATATGTGGGTTAAGTAAGAAAGTAGCCGCTTCTGTCTTTAATTTAACTATTTTTTAAAATAAATTATTATTATTAACAAACAGGAAAAACGTAGGTAAACACATTTTCTTTTGGCAATTTACCAACCCAGTAAAAAAAATGTAAGTTGCGTGGACAACAACGTGCCCGATTACAGCAAGTTGCTAGTACCAACCAACGTTATCTGTGTTCTTCACAGATGTCTTAACGTAATGTGATTAATTTGAACACAGCCTTTTTGCTACCATAACGGTACGAGTTGTATTTAACTTACCTCTACATGCTTGAGCAGGTTTGATGTGGAATTTTTAAAAGCTGCTAACTCGGCCTCTCTGGGAAAACACAGCTTACACTGCACAATAAAGCTGTTTCCTTTCTTGCACTTGAAGCCGAAATGGTCCCTTAAATACGGCCAGGGGTTCACATCCGTTTCTTCGAGTTCAGGGTCAGCAGAATTCGACGGGGCTTCTTTTTTCACTGGATCCGTAACACCGATGTCAGACTCCATCTTTAACGTGACCTTAGCGCCAATTTGTTCTACTACCCATTGTTCCCTGCAGTATTTCCGAAGCGCAATGTTTTTTATTTTATTTTTAATTTACTCAGTAACGGGTGTGATTGAAAACGTAGCGAACTACAATACTTTTTAAAAAATATACTTAAGTAAAAGTAAAATTACAGACTTTAAAAATTACTTTAAAAAGTACAAATACACAAAAAAACTACTCAATTACAGTAACGCAAGTAAATGTAGTAATTCGTTACTTTCCACCTCTGTCAGTAACATAGCACCACCCAGCTGTATAGAAACCCCGTCATGCTAGCTAGCACGCAGTACGAAAAAGTCAGCACAACGAAAATAAACTCCAACTAAACTTGGTTTATATCTGACCCAGATAGACTGCAGGTCATAACTTCTTACCTGAAGTTCAGTTCACCTGACACTCGGACGGGCGGCCGCTTCGGGTCTCTCCTCCTGCCTCCCCTTTCTCTCATCCACCTGCTGGCCTCCACCACTTGCTAATGTTACTGAATCTGTGGAAGCTCCGCGATAGGCACCACACGAAGTAACGAATAACGAGCCTATCTAAATCCCAGTAACGAGTAACGCGTTCCTGATTTTGGCATAATAACTAGTTACCATGCGCGTTACCACAATAATAACGTAGTTACTGTAACGCGTTACTTAGTCCCAACACTCTGGGAGTTGTTGAGGATGTTATAAGTAATTTCAAATCATTAACACTGTAAGAATTGTGCGTGTGGTATGAAAGCATCTTTAGTGCTTTGAGATGTTTGTGTTCAAACATTGCTGCAAATTTCAGTGTCTGAAAAAATGGTTTGAACATGAGTTGGACAACCATAGTTCAAAAACTTTGTCTTGAGAAGTATTCAAAATATGAAGATACAATTTCACTGCACTCATTATATATGTTTAACATTTGGACCATAAAACCTTTATGCAAACTGGTTAAGCAGAAAATGCTCTATAGTGATGAGAGGTAGAATGATCCGCTCAGTCATGAAGCTCTGAGTAGAAAAAAGCTGTTAGTACTTTTATTTCTGTATGCTGGTGTAAATACTGTTCAATCAAAAAATCTATTTGGTTTCAGTGCTCAGTTTGTTTTTCCACCACATGTTCTGTCACCCAGGTTTATTGGACCTTTTAAGATCACCGATCCACTTACCTGCTCCATGAATATTCAGCTCATCTTTCACGTTTCTCTTCTAGCCCTCACGCATGTGCTCCTTAATCCTATTTGAGCTTAGACATGATAGTTTCTCCATCACATGAAACATTTAGGTCGCATTACTGAACACCTAAGCACTCTACCACATTTGAACAGGGGGCGGTTGTTCAACCTGCTTTATATCAATTTGTAGAGCAGACTTTTTCATTTCACAACCTACAGCTTTGGTGTGGATGATTTATGTCTGACATACCTGCTGTTTACCAAGTCAGACCCACGTCAGTACAGCCTCCTCCTGTGAGACTGAAATATTGAGATTCAGTCATTTTTTCAGAATTCACATTTCTATCCTAATAACAGGTTTTTGTCTAATTAAAGTCAGAATTCAATTGAAAGCTAAAAACCACATAAGTATAAAGTAGTATTCCTGATAATGTAAACACTTTCAGAGACTATTCTAAGCCAGTACTCCTCAACCTTCCACTACAAGTTATGAGATTTATTAAAATCCAAAGCACTAATATAATTACATTTTTTGAAGGTACCACTAATGCTTGACAGCAGCTACTTAAACAATTACTTTTTGATTGAAATTTTTCTTTAGTTTGTTCTGTATGTTCAAACAATAAAATAAAATGAAAAATCTTCTTAAGTACAAAATAAGCAGTTGGTAATAAAGGATTTGAAAATGTCCCAAGTATCAAAAAGATCCCTGTTTGAAATAAAGATTTATAAGTTTGCAAGGTGCCATGAATTTAACTAATTTAACTAAAAAAGCTAAAACCATCTAAATATTGGGAGGTCTGTTGACTGCCAAAACCCGGAGTTCCTGAAGTCGGCTCTTTAGGCTGACTTCAAAAGCAAATTAGTCCTCAGTCTGATGAAAACATTTATTACTCTGCAAGCAACAACTAGCAGGTATCTGTCTGCACTGTGATGGCTAGTCTTAGCTCATAACCTCACCCTCATATCTAAATAGGATTGTTTTTCTAGAGAAGCTGGCATGGCAGTGGACAAATCCTAAATGTTAAAGTGGAGATTAAAGCTAGTCCTAGATTTGAACAGGCTTTTATTGCAGACTAACAGAAATCTGCTTCCTTGGTCAGCACTAGACTAAGCCTATTCCTGACTTAGCTAAGCTTGTTTCCTGAAGGAAGATTAGAGCTAGTCTAGGCATAAATTAAAGTTTAAATGAAACCTCCCAGCAGGCGGGTTTAACTTCAGATTAATGTTGTTTGCTGAAGAAGACACATGAATCACTTAGAGCACAGGTGTCAAACTCCAGGCCTCGAGGGCCAGTGTCCTGCAGGTTTTAGATGTGTCCTTGATCCAACACAGCTGATTTAAATGTCTGCCTAAGTGCTTTCATGCACACTCCAATAAAGGCATCTCTGTCCTCCTCAGGAATACTGTCATGCAAACTGGAGCAGCGTTATTTAGTGTTGGTTCTGCCAACACTTCAGATTAGCATCACTTGGTTGACTAAATTTAAATTAAAGATATTGAGAGTTAACATGTCACACAGAAGCCTTTTAATTCAGCTGTATGTTTTTAATGAATACATTATAAATCCATCCATTTGCTTATCCTTTCTGGGGTTGCTGGAGCCTATCCCAGCTGTCATAGGGCAAGAGGCAGGGTACACCCTGGACAGGTCGCCAGTCTATTGCAGGGCTAACACACAGACACAAACAACCATTCGCACTCACACCTATGGGCAATTTGGATTAATCAATTAACCTATCTCTACAAACTGCATGTCTTTGGACGGTGGGAGGAAGCCGGAGTACCTGGAGGGAACCCACGCAAACACGGGGAGAACATGCAAACTCCACACAGAAAGACCCTTGCCTGATGGTGGAATTGAACTCAGGACCTTCTTGTTGTGCGGCAACAGTGCTAACCACCGTGCCACAGTGCTGCCCTACATTGCAGATCTGTATTTCTGAGTTGATTCAGATCTTTTTACTTAGAGAGGGTCCCGCATTACTGGAGATTAAACAGAATATAAATTGTTTAAAGTGAGCAGTGAGCAGAAAGATATATAAAGATACAGAAATTGAAATCGATACCCAGCCCCAGGACTTGTCGAAAAAAGTGCTTGTATGAATGTATGTGAATGGGTGAGTGAGACTTCTTGTATAAAGCATCTTTAAAGCAGATTAGAAAAATGTGATATAAGAACCAGTCCATTTATCTTTTAATATTTAGGAATATGTCCAAGTCTTTCAAACATGTGTCGACCTGCAACTTTTCATGCTGAAAAGTCAGAATATTACTTTACTATTTACTAAAAAAACATTACTTTAAGAACCCTTACTTGGTTCAGCTGTCTTAGCTCATTATAAACTGCTTTCTCACCATCGTTTTTTCATTTAAAAAATTATTGAAAGAATAGTTTTCCAACACTTAACTTGTCATTTAAGGAGTAGTTTATCTGAAGAGTTTCAGTCAGGGTTTAGAATGTGTTTGGCAGTTGACTCATCTCTGTGCTGGTCCTATTAGACTATTAGACGTGCAGTGTTCGAGACCACTGACCACGAGATTTTACTAAAGAGAAAAGTGAGATAGGCCAAATGGAGCCAGAGTTTAATAACACTACTGTTTGCACTACAGCCTATTCCAGCCTGAATTATAAGTTTGTTAAAAAAAAGTTTTAAGCCTAATTTGAACAGTAGAGAGATTCTGTCCCGATTCCAAACTGGGAGCTGGTTCCATAGTAGAAGGGCTTGATAGCTGAAGCCTCTGCCTTAGTTTCCATTTCTGTATACACCAGGAACCACAATTTCCACTTCATGGAAAGTGAAGTGCTTTGTTAGGATAGTAAGGTACTGTGAGGTCCTGATTATTCAAGAGAAGTGAGGAGAAAGATTTTAAATTAAATTCTGAATCCAACAGGTAACCAATGAAGAGAAGCTAACATGGGAGAAATCTGCTCTCTCTCTCTTCCTTGTCCTTATCAATACTCCCGCTGCAGCATTTTGGATCGACTGAAGGCTTTTCAGTGAGCTTCTAGAGGAATCTGATAATAATGACTGTAATAGTCCAGCCAAAGACTAATGCATGTTTTTCAGCATCACTCTGAAACAGGATGTTTCTAATTTTAGAGATATTGCACAAATCATAGCCTGATTATAAATTACTCTGAGATTTGTGACAGTGTTCTTAGAAGCCAAGCTAATGACAGTTAAAGAAATCTTGTCAGAGACAATGTTTCTAAGGTTTCAGGACCAAGTACAATAACCTCAGTTAGAGGTCATCCAGGCTGTTATGTCTTTATCCATCAACTTCATGGATAAATAAAGATGGGTATCATTTGCATAGGAATTAACATGTATGCCGTGTTTTCTAATAATATTGTCTAAGGCAGACCTTCCCAAAGTGTGGGGCCCGCCCCCTGGGGGGGCGCAGAGCCATGGCGGGGGGGGGCGTGGGATGACAAGGGGGGGGGGAAAACAAAACGCTTGGACACTGCTAGCACCGGGCGCCTACAGAAACACAAAGCAGTAGATGAAGCATCGCTGAATATGTTTCCAAACCAACTTCATTCTAAGCCAAAGACTAGAAAATATGGTGAAGCATATCTGCCCTTTGGCTTCACCTGCACAAGTGCCGAGGTAGGTCTCCTCAGCAGAATTGGTTTTCCCTTAGTCGGGAGCAGCGCTGGGCTGTTTAAATCAAGGACAAACAGTATCCCACATTCGTGATTTTTAGTTCACAAACACTTCTTGTAATGACTACTCCTGACAATAACGTGGCGCACAGCGTGACGTGAAAAAAGGCACATACCTTTTAGATTAGATTAGATTAGATTAGATGAAACTTTATTAATCCCTCGGGTGGGTTCCTCCGGGAAATTCAGTTTCCAGTAGCAAAGCACCGAAAGAAGTTGCATGTTACAGATACATTAAGGGGAATGAGAGTAAGGATATAAGCATAAATACACCATATATATACACATATACACATATATAGATACAGATATAGATACTTTGACGTTGCATGATGAACTCTGTATTCCTTGTTCACACATAAACGCAAAAAGGAGTTTTAAATACATCTCCGTTTTCGGTGATTCAAAAACACCGTTTCCGTGTGGACGAAATAGCTGCGTTTTCAAAAAATACCCGTGTGGGTGTGGACGTAGCGTAAAAGAGTTAGTAGTTTATTTTATTACTACCTGCAATTTATTGCAGATTACTTGTATTTGCTTAATTGTTTACTAAATGTTTGAGGTGTGACATAAACCGCAATGGAGCAAAATATGGGTGTGTGTGGTTGGAGGATGTGTTTGTGCGTGCGTGCGTGCGCGCAACATTTTTCTTGTAAAACAAAGGGGGGCGCAGCAAAAAAAGTTTGGGAACCACTGGTCTAAGGTATAGTGCAAAATGTATTGGTCCCAACACAGAAGTCGGTTCAACATGCGACATGTGATCAGCTATGATTCGAACCACTGCAGCTCTAAATGTCTTTAAGATAATATGGTGGTCAGTGGTATAAAATGCTGCTCTGACGTCTAGAAGGACAAGCATTAGTCACTAATGCTGTTTAGTAGTACAGCCATACTGGTTATTAACAGGGCAACACATTTAATTTGACCAATGACCATTTGTATAAAGGCAAGGCAAAAATATTTTATGTCTGTTTTTCATTTAGTCATGACAGTAAAATCAGTAGTGCCAGACTGAGGAAAGATGCATGGACACAGGCTGTTGTGATAGAAGAAAAGATTGCACTTTAAGCCTAATTTTTACTACCTCTGGCTTAGATAGCAGCAGAATAAAATGGTCTAGTGAAGTGATGTATCTAACAGCAGTCTGAGGGCTTGTGTCTGTCAGCGTAAATGGAAATGCTCAGTGAGCTGAAACCAGCATCTGTCATGACGACAGTAAATCAACTGATCTGCAGTGTCTGCCTTTTACTCCATGCTTGTTTTTGAGTTGTTCACGTGTGTAGAATGAACCTAGCACTTAAACCTGACATCATGCAAGTGTGTAACAGGCACTCTGGTCCACTGTGTGAATGTCACAGTTTGACTCTATTTGAAGCTTGAAATGTGCACGCATGCTCAAATCGCAGTAAGCTGCAGTACCAGCAGAGGGTGATATTTTATTTCAAGCCAACATGAAACGAGTCATGGGAAAACATTTAAAGGGACGATACAAACACATGTAGATGTATATACACATCATTCACCTAACTTAATGTTTCTGGCATAGAAGGCCTGTTATTACAATCATTATTGAATTTTCTTATTAATTCTATTGGTTAAACTTACAGATGATTTTATGATCAGTTTGTAATCAGTTCAGTTAAGGATAGAATAGAATAGAATAGAATAGAATAGAATAGAATAGCCCTTTATTGTCATTGTACACGTACAACGAAAGTATGGGTGCTCCACGCCAACTGTGCAGGAGAAAAAAAAATGTATATATGTATATATACATGTGTATAAGTATATGTACACAAAAATAAGACATCCAAGATCTGAATGAATGAAATATTCTTATTAAATACTTTAAATACTTTGTTTCAAATCACACACAAATTATCAATGGAAATCAATTGAAGGTCTGGATTTGGAGTCACACTCAAACTCAAAGTGGAAAAACACACTACAGGCTAATCTAGCTTTGATGTAATGTCCATAAAACACGTCAAAATGAGGCTCTGTAGTGTGTGTGGCCTCCACGTGCCTGTATGACCTCCCTACAACACCTGGGCATGCTCCTGATGAGGTGGCGAATGGTCTCCTGACAGATCTCCTCCCAGACCTGGACTAAAGCATCTGCCAACTCCTGGACAGTCTGTAGTGCAACATGGCGGATGGAGCAAGACATGATGTCCCAGATGTGCTCACTTGGATTCAGGTCTGGACGGGCGGGCCAGTCCATAGCATCGTGTTGCAGGAACTGCTGACACACTCCAGCCACATGAGGTCTAGCATTGTCTTGCATTAGGAGGAACACAGGGCCAACCGCACCAGGATATGGTCTCACAAGGGGTCTGAGGATCTCATCTCAGTACCTAATGGCAGTCAGGCTACCTCTGACGAGCACATGGAAGGCTGTGCTGCCCCCCAAAGAAATGCCACCCCACACCATTACTGACCCATTGCCAAACTGGTCATGCTGGATGATGCTGCAGGCAGCAGAACGTTCTCCACGGCGACTCCAGACTCTGTCACATGCACATGTGCTCAGTGTGAACGTGCTTTCATCTGTGAAGAGCACAGGGCACCAGTGGCCAAGTTGCCAATCTTGGTGTTCTCTGGCAAATGCCAGTACACTCTCCTCTGAGGAGCAGTAGAAGGCCAGCAGCAACTTCTGGTCCAGTTTATTCTTCCTCAGGACAGGGAGGAAGTGCAGCTGCTGCTGGGTCTTCTTTACCTGAGCGATGTTGTTGTGGGTCCAGGTGAGAACAGCAGAGATGTGAGTGCCCAGAAACCTGAAGGTGGAGACAGATTCCACCCATTTTCCATTTATATTCAGAGGAGAGTGGACCTGTCTGTGCCTCCTGAAGTCCATTATGAGATCTTCTGTTTTAAGGACATTCAGCTTCAGGGGTGGCCTCAAACTGAGCAAAGAAGTTGTTGAGCTCCTCTGCGAGTTTGAGGCTGCTGTTGGAGGGCTACTTTAGTTAGTTAGTGAGAGTCTGGATAACTCTCCACATCTGGCAGGGGTTGTTGTCAGTGAGGAAGCCCTCTATCTGCCTCCTGTAGGCCTCCTTGGCCTGTTCGATGCCCCTCCGCAGGTTGGCTCTGGCAGTGCTATACAGGGACCTGCCTCTCAGCCTGAAGGCTGATTTATGAGTTCTGATCAGAGCCTGTACTTCACTTGTCATCCAAGGTTTTCGGTTAGGAAAAACCTAGATGGTTTTTGTCACTGTCACATTTTCTTAAAACACTTTATGTAGAAAAGGACAGACTGAGTGAACCAATCAGATCAAAACAGTCCTGTAGTAGAAGAGCAAATATCTGGCCATGTTTTAATGACCCAGATGAGTGACTCTTTAAATGGAGAGATGGTCGAGACTTCTCGTACTGGGGTTACTGGGAATTTAACAAGAGCCAGAGAAATTTGAAAAATAAATTTTTTTTTAGGTGAATTCTTTGAAATAAATAAATACAAAAATCTAAAAATGTAAAACATACATCTCTTTGGTTGATTTGGTGTGAAAATTCTGCCTCCATGACAAACGGTGTGGGAAGAATAGGAAGCATAATAATACTTATACTAATACTACTACTACTACTACTACTAATAATAATAATAATAGAGAATTCAGCTGATAGCAACATATAGTGAGATGTATTGCTTTGCAACCAATTACATTTTTTATTTAATTGGTTTTGTTATCACTGATAATTTCCTGCTTCATCTCTTGTCCTTTTTACAAAAATGTAAATTTTTAATTTTTATGTTTATCTAGTTTTTTATTTTTATTTTTGCACGATCTCATATTATTTGATAAATTGAGTTGCTTCGGGGATGTAACTGACTTTAAAAATCAAATAAAACAAAAACAAAAAAATAAAAACATTTGTTATGTGTTAGGTAAGTGAATGGATGGATGAGCTGACTGAGCCATGAACAGCACTGCTATTTTGAATAAGCACTGGAAGGCTGATAGTCGTGTATGTATGTAATCAGAAATGACCATATGCATACAACGTTTTTTTTTTTTTTTTTTTTGCGGTTCCTGATTTCGTCAGGAATATTTAAAAATAATGCATCATTTAAAAAAAAAAAAGAAAAAGCAAAAAAAAGCAAAATACTGCTACTAAAATAAAATAGTGAGAAACAGCGAGATTAAGTCCGTCCAATCGGCTTCTTCTAGATCCAGAATTAAATTAAGCACTATAAGAAAAATATACCAGTTTATACGTTTTTAACCAGCATGCTACCCAAGCCTTTCAATGTTCATTATTTATTTCTAGAATTTAAGGCAGACTACCCAAGAGGCGCTGTTAATCTCTGTCCACGCTGACAGGAAGCTCTCTGGCTGTGGCAGATAAGAAGTACACGCACGTGTTTTTGTGACTTCACGAGTTTTGGTAACAGATAGCTATTTTTAGACAGAATACGTTGTAAAATCTGCTCTCACTCTTATAAACACGCCTGCGTTTTACTCACTAGAAAACGTCTCCACTTAAACTATTATTCTGAAAAGCGGAAGTTGTTTTTGTTGTTGATACACAACGCTAATGATTCGTCTCCCTCGTTCACGGTAACTAAAGATGGAGTCGCCAGAAAACCTGCATGGTCCAGCAGTCGGTGTCGCGCAGGATGCTACACCAACCACCGTGGACGTGGACACCGCAGTGTTTCTGCTGGGAGCGGGTGTAACAACCCTCACACACCCGCTGCTGTACGTCAAGCTGCTAATACAGGTAGCCGATGTAGCTAGCTAATGGTCATCATAGAGGCTGAATATGAATATACAGCTTCCGTGCTGTTTTTGGAAATATGTCAACTCATGCTTCTATTTA